>NC_092105.1:10705844-10903344 GCF_045679555.1 Salvelinus alpinus | reverse complement strand
CCTCCTATTAATACTGTGACTGTAGGAGGAGGAGTAGGGTTAACACTGCTTTCCTCCTATTAATACTGTGACTGTAGGAAGAGGAGTAGGGTTAACACTGCTTTCCTTCTATTAATACTGTGACTGTAGGAGGAGGAGTAGGGTTAACACTGCTTTCCTTCTATTAATACTGTGACTGTAGGAAGAGGAGTAGGGTTAACACTGCTTTCCTTCTATTAATACTGTGACTGTAGGAAGAGGAGTAGGGTTAACACTGCTTTCCTCCTATTAATACTGTGACTGTAGGAGGAGGAATAGGGTTAACACTGCTTTCCTCCTATTAATACTGTGACTGTAGGAGGAGGAGGAGGGTTAACACTGCTTTCCTCCTATTAATACTGTGACTGTAGGAAGAGGAGTAGGGTTAACACTGCTTTCCTCCTATTAATACTGTGACTGTAGGAAGAGGAGTAGGGTTAACACTGCTTTCCTTCTATTAATACTGTGACTGTAGGAAGAGGAGTAGGGTTAACACTGCTTTCCTTCTATTAATGCTGTGACTGTAGGAAGAGGAGTAGGGTTAACACTGCTTTCCTTCTATTAGTACTGTGACTGTAGGAAGAGGAGTAGGGTTAACACTGCTTTCCTCCTATTAATACTGTGACTGTAGGAAGAGGAGTAGGGTTAACACTGCTTTCCTTCTATTAATACTGTGACTGTAGGAAGAGGAGTAGGGTTAACACTGCTTTCCTTCTATTAATACTGTGACTGTAGGAAGAGGAGTAGGGTTAACACTGCTTTCCTTCTATTAATACTGTGACTGTAGGAAGAGGAGTAGGGTTAACACTGCTTTCCTCCTATTAATACTGTGACTGTAGGAAGAGGAGTAGGGTTAACACTGCTTTCCTTCTATTAATACTGTGACTGTAGGAAGAGGAGTAGGGTTAACACTGCTTTCCTTCTATTAATACTGTGACTGTAGGAAGAGGAGTAGGGTTAACACTGCTTTCCTTCTATTAATACTGTGACTGTAGGAAGAGGAGTAGGGTTAACACTGCTTTCCTTCTATTAATACTGTGACTGTAGGAAGAGGAGTAGGGTTAACACTGCTTTCCTTCTATTAGTACTGTGACTGTAGGAAGAGGAGTAGGGTTAACACTGCTTTCCTTCTATTAATACTGTGACTGTAGGAAGAGGAGTAGGGTTAACACTGCTTTCCTTCTATTAATACTGTGACTGTAGGAAGAGGAGTAGGGTTAACACTGCTTTCCTTCTATTAATACTGTGACTGTAGGAAGAGGAGTAGGGTTAACACTGCTTTCCTTCTATTAATACTGTGACTGTAGGAGGAGGAGTAGGGTTAACACTGCTTTCCTTCTATTAATACTGTGACTGTAGGAAGAGGAGTAGGGTTAACACTGCTTTCCTCCTATTAATACTGTGACTGTAGGAAGAGGAGTAGGGTTAACACTGCTTTCCTTCTATTAATACTGTGACTGTAGGAAGAGGAGTAGGGTTAACACTGCTTTCCTTCTATTAATACTGTGACTGTAGGAAGAGGAGTAGGGTTAACACTGCTTTCCTCCTATTAATACTGTGACTGTAGGAAGAGGAGTAGGGTTAACACTGCTTTCCTTCTATTAATACTGTGACTGTAGGAAGAGGAGTAGGGTTAACACTGCTTTCCTTCTATTAATACTGTGACTGTAGGAAGAGGAGTAGGGTTAACACTGCTTTCCTTCTATTAATACTGTGACTGTAGGAAGAGGAGTAGGGTTAACACTGCTTTCCTTCTATTAATACTGTGACTGTAGGAAGAGGAGTAGGGTTAACACTGCTTTCCTTCTATTAATACTGTGACTGTAGGAAGAGGAGTAGGGTTAACACTGCTTTCCTTCTATTAATACTGTGACTGTAGGAAGAGGAGTAGGGTTAACACTGCTTTCCTCCTATTAATACTGTGACTGTAGGAAGAGGAGTAGGGTTAACACTGCTTTCCTTCTATTAATGCTGTGACTGTAGGAGGAGGAGTAGGGTTAACACTGCTTTCCTTCTATTAATACTGTGACTGTAGGAAGAGGAATAGGGTTAACACTGCTTTCCTCCTATTAATACTGTGACTGTAGGAAGAGGAGTAGGGTTAACACTGCTTTCCTTCTATTAATACTGTGACTGTAGGAAGAGGAGTAGGGTTAACACTGCTTTCCTTCTATTAATACTGTGACTGTAGGAAGAGGAGTAGGGTTAACACGGACATAAGGACATGTAAAGACTGCTGCACTATGTGTGTGAGAGAGATGTGCTCACTGGCCATCACTGGGATTTACCCATACGGGACCTTCGATCTGACATCCACAATCAGTTCCGGATATTATTCCTCCTTTGTACTGAATTAATCTCTGCAGAAATGAGATTAGTACCACATAATGCAAACATGATGCATGATGGTCAGTGCAGACAGCCCTCAATATGGTGCTTTGTGCAGGACCCATTGAGGATGTGTGTAGGCGATAGATAGTGTTTTTTATTTCCTCCGGGCTCATGTACCAAGAATAAGTCCTTTTATAGTGGTTCTCTGTAAATAGAGTGGTATTATTGTGGTGTTAAACGCTAACACGTGTCAATAAGTTGGTCTGTCTTGGTGCCAGTGTTGTTTCAGGGTTAAGGGTTAGACGTAACACACGACCCAGCCAGCATGGCTAACGTGACTCCAGCTGTGAAAACACCAACTCCAATTTATAGTTATTAAACACAACACCTTAGGAATGAGGCACGAGACTTCTCCATGGAGAGAAAAAGAGCTTTGTTCCCTCTGCCGGAGTGTGTGAGGAGCGGTGTTTAACAACACTCAGAGGTGTGATAGCATCACAGTGTGAAGGGGACAGAGAGTTCAGATCACAGTAGAGTACAGTACAGTAGCGTAGAATACAGTACAGTAACATTATCAGGCCAGGCCGTTGCTGTTAAAAATGGATGGCACATTTATCCGATTTGTGGCCTTATATAGCTTATGTCCTTCTCTCTCTAGCTTTCTCTATAGTTCTACCAGGTATAACTATACCAGGTAGAACTATACCAGGTAGAACTGGTAGAACTATACCAGGTAGAACTGGTAGAACTATACCAGGTAGAACTGGTAGAACTATACCAGGTAGAACTGGTAGAACTATACCAGGTAGAACTGGTAGAACTATATCAGGTAGAACTAGTAGAACTATATCAGGTAGAACTAGTAGAACTATACCAGGTAGAACTAGTAGAACTATACCAGGTAGAACTAGTAGAACTATACCAGGTAGAACTGGTAGAACTATACCAGGTAGAACTAGTAGAACTATACCAGGTATAACTATACCAGGTAGAACTATACCAGGTAGAACTGGTAGAACTATACCAGGTAGAACTGGTAGAACTATACCAGGTAGAACTGGTAGAACTATACCAGGTAGAACTATACCAGGTAGAACTAGTAGAACTATACCAGGTAGAACTAGTAGAACTATACCAGGTAGAACTAGTAGAACTATACCCGGTAGAACTAGTAGAACTATACCAGGTAGAACTAGTAGAACTATACCAGGTAGAACTAGTAGAACTATACCAGGTAGAACTAGTAGAACTATACCAGGTAGAACTATACCAGGTAGAACTATACCAGGTAGAACTGGTAGAACTATACCAGGTAGAACTGGTAGAACTATACCAGGTAGAACTGGTAGAACTATACCAGGTAGAACTAGTAGAACTATACCAGGTAGAACTAGTAGAACTATACCAGGTAGAACTAGTAGAACTATACCAGGTAGAACTAGTAGAACTATACCCGGTAGAACTAGTAGAACTATACCAGGTAGAACTAGTAGAACTATACCAGGTAGAACTAGTAGAACTATACCAGGTAGAACTAGTAGAACTATACCAGGTAGAACTAGTAGAACTATACCAGGTAGAACTATACCAGGTAGAACTATACCATGTAGAACTATACCAGGTAGTATTTGACTGTGGCTGTTATAACTAGTAGAACTATACCAGGTAGAACTATATCAGGTAGAACTATATCAGGTAAAACTATACCAGGTAGACCTATACCAGGTAGTATTTGATTGTGGCTGTTATAACTAGTAGAACTATACCAGGTAGAACTATACCAGGTAGAACTATACCGGGTAGAACTATACCGGGTAGAACTATACCGAGTAGGACTATACCAGGTAAAACTATACCAGGTAGAACTATACCAGGTAGAACTATACCGGGTAGAACTATACCAGGTAGAACTATACCAGGTAGATCTATATCAGGTAATAGGTCTATTTCAGGCCTGAGGTCTATTTCATGTTAGTCCCGTCTCACTCTCCCTGGCCCTGCCTGCCATGTGTGTCTGTGTGGGAAATGTGGGCCGAGTTAACCACTCTGCTGGGCATCGCCGCGGGCACACTCACTGGGTTGTGGTTAACATGCTGCCATGGCAACTGCTATTCACCAGCCCTCTGTGACAAAAATGTTTTTATCCCTCTGTGACACAAAAGGCTACGGGATAAACTTTCTGACAACACACAACTGTTGAATGGCCCTGCTCTGATGATAATATATCTGTTTTAATGTCCTTTGTCAGGCCAGAGAAAGAGGATAAACACTAAAGAACTTTCAGGATTCCTGCCTCGTGCAAGAGGTTTGGATTTCAATGCCCCGTCTCTCGATGACAGAGTTTTACATTGGAATAGACTCTAGATTCTAGAACATGCACCAATGGACTTTTAATGTGATGCTGAAATCATGCCTGTGAATGTATTGAACGCCATGTCCTCTACACAGTTACTAAGCCTCCATTCAGATCATATCCAATGGAGGAAACGGTTGTCTGGAACACGATCAAGGGCAATCTATGAATCTATCCGTACAGTTCTACGGAACACACATTATTAAGACCTTCACATACGCACCTCCTCAACCAGGACCAGGTCACGCTATACATCTACAGTCTGCTGTTTGAAATACAGCATCTTTCTAAATGTATGGATCTTATTGCAAACACATTGTGCTCTGTTGACATACTGTCTGTCCTGAGGCTCTGCTAGTTCATCAGTACTACCATGCTACAGGCTACCACGATACAGTCCACCACGATACAGTCCACCACGATACAGTCTACCACGATACAGTCTACCACAATACAGTCTACCACAATACAGTCATGATACAGTCTACCACGATACCGTCTACCACAATACAATCTACCACGATACAGGCTACCACGATACCGTCTACCACGATACAATCTACCACGATACCGTCTACCACGATACCGTCTACCACGATACCGTCTACCACGATACAGTCTACCACGATATAGTCTACCACGATACAATCTACCACGATACAATCTACCACGATACAATCTACCACGATATAGTCTACCACGATACCGTCTACCACGATACAATCTACCACGATACCGTCTACCACGATACAGTCTACCACGATATAGTCTACCACGATACAGTCTACCACGATATAGTCTACCACGATACCGTCTACCACGATACCGTCTACCACGATACAGTCTACCACGATACAGTCGACCACGATACAGTCTACCACGATACAGTCGACCACGATACAATCTACCACGATACAATCTACCACGATACCGTCTACCACGATACCGTCTACCACGATACAGTCTACCACGATACAGTCGACCACGATACAGTCTACCACGATATAGTCTACCACGATACAGTCGACCACGATACAGTCTACCACGATACAGTCGACCACGATACAATCTACCACGATACAATCTACCACGATACCGTCTACCACGATACCGTCTACCACGATACAGTCTACCACGATACAGTCGACCACGATACAGTCTACCATGATACAGTCTACCACGATACAATCTACCACGATACAATCTACCACGATATAGTCTACCACGATACCGTCTACCACGATACAGTCGACCACGATACAGTCGACCACGATACAGTCTACCACGATACAGTCTACCACGATACAGTCCACCACGATACAGTCTACCACGATACAGTCTACCACGATACAGTCTACCACGATACAGTCGACGACAATACAGTCTACCACAATACAGTCATGATACAGTCTACCACGATACAGTCTACCACGATACAGTCTACCACGATGAAGTCTACCACGATACAGCCTACCACGATACAGTCTACCACGATACAGTCGCGATACAGTCTACCACGATACAATCTACCACGATACCATCTACCACGATACAGTCTACCACAATACAGTCATGGTACAGTCCACCACGATACAGTCTACCACGATACAGTCTACCACGATACAATCTACCACGATACAATCTACCACGGTATAGTCTGCCACGATACAGTCTACCACGATACAGTCTACCACGATACAGTCGCGATACAGTCTACCACGATACAATCTACCACGATACCATCTACCACGATACAGTCTACCACAATACAGTCATGATACAGTCCACCACGATACAGTCTACCACGATACAGTCTACAATTAAACAGTCTACAATTAAACAGTCTACCACGATACAGTCTACCACGATACAATCTACCACGATACAATCTACCACGGTATAGTCTGCCACGATACAGTCTACCACGATACAGTCTACCACGATACAGTCTACAATGATACAGTCTACCACGATACAGTCTACCACGATACAGTCTACCACGATACAGTCTACCACGATACAGTCATGATACAGTCCACCATGATACAGTCTACCACGATACAGTCTACCACGATACAGTCTACCACGATACAGTCATGATACAGTCTATCATGATACAGTCTACCACGATTCCATCTATCACGACACAGTCTACCACAATACAATCTACCACGATACAATCTACCACGATACAGTCTACCACGACACAGTCTACCACGACACAGTCTACAATGATACAGTCTACCACGACACAGTCTACCACGACACAGTCTACCACGATACAGTCTACCACGATACAATCGACCACGATACAGTCGACCACGATACAGTCTACCACAATACAGTCTACCACGACGCAGTCTACCATGACACAGTCTACCACGATTTCATCTATCACGACACAGTCTACCACGATACAATCTACCACGATACAATCTACCACGATACAGTCTACCACGACACAGTCTACCACGACACAGTCTACAATGATACAGTCTACCACGACACAGTCTACCACGACACAGTCTACCACGATACAGTCTACCACGATACAGTCGACCACGATACAGTCGACCACGATACAGTCTACCACAATACAGTCTACCACGACACAGTCTACCATGACACAGTCTACCACGACACAGTCTACCATGACACAGTCTACCACGACACAGTCTACCACGACACAGTCTACCATGACACAGTCTACCACGATCCAATCTACCACAATACAATCTAGCACAATACAGTCTATCACAATACAGTCTACCATGACACAGTCTACCACGATACAATCTACCACGATACAGGTACCAGTCCTCATTCTGCCATTATGAATAGCCATTGATTTCCATTAGGGTTTGGCTGGAACCCACAGCACAGTACTGACCGTCTGCCGCCCATTAGTGCACTTTAATTCTGCCGATGAATAGTCAGGATAGACTGCCCTTCCTGGCTGCACAGACAGACAGACAGACAGACAGACAGACAGACAGACAGACAGACAGACAGACAGACAGACAGACAGACAGACAGACAGACAGACAGACAGACAGACAGACAGACAGACAGACAGACATCAATGCATCAATGCATCCATGCACACACACACAGATAGATGCCCATACCGGATGGCAAGTTAAGTCTCATTCTATCATGATGAATAGTCCACAAGTTCAAGATTTGATCATCATTCAACTCAGAAGTCATTAAAATACCACTCCACTGTCCACGCTACATGTGTGTGTACATAGTTTTTGTAGTGTATTGGTAGGTGAGGAGTCTGGGATGATGAGTCATTTAGAGGAGGTTGAGAAAGTCAGTACATGTTCTTACTGAGTTCTGATGAACAGTGAAGAATTAAATTACCTCGACTGTACTGTCATTGGTTATGCAACAGCTCATTTGAATGTTTCAGGGAGTTGAACTTAAAACGTGTCCCTAAGCTCAGCCCATGGACTACTGTAAAGATGGCCATGTACATGATTTAAGTGCTGGACCAATACATCAGCTCTTCTGCGTACGATGGAGTGAAACACAACCCCCTTATGTGGACTTTGCAATGGTTTAAGAAATATCAGGTTGACCAATATGCCCTTTTTGGACACCAGAAGTGGTATTGTTACTCTGCAGCCTACAGTGAAAAGTGAACAGAAGCATAAATACAAATGTATTGTCTCTCTCAAAAGACAACAATTACTGCTTCGACTATTCTGTGATGAAAGATTCAATCTGTTCTCACTATTTCTCTCTCTCTGTGTTTCCATGGAGGTTGCTTCGAGTGCTGCATCAAGTGTCTGGGCGGGGTGCCGTATGCATCGCTGGTGGCCACCATCCTATGTTTCTCCGGCGTGGCCCTGTTCTGTGGCTGCGGCCATGTGGCTCTCACCGGAACCCTCACCATCCTGGAGAACCACTTCTCCAAAGTCACCTCTGACCACGCCATGCTGACCGACGTGTGAGTGACCGAACCTGACCCCATGAGTATGGCTAGGAGTCTTTGACCCTAACCTGTCTATGAAAAGCAATGTTCCCTAGTTATATCCTATAAGCTATAATTAAGGCCTGGCTAACCGTAAGTATCCTACTGAATGGCCAGAGTAGAGGATTATTAAGATACAACTGGTCCCACTGCACCCCCAACCACGTACATGTCGATCCAGGCAGTAGTAGTGGCTATATGTCTACAACGATATCTTGAAACAATAAACTATTCTACCAGTTATACACTACCGTTCAAAAGTTTGGGGTCACTTAGAGATGTCCTTGTTTTTGAAAGAAAGGCACATTTTTTTGTCCATTAAAATAACATCAAATTGATCAGAAATACAGTGTAGACATTGTTAATGTTGTAAATGACTATTGTAGCTGGAAACGGATGATTTTTAATGGAATATCTACATAGGTGTACAGAGGCCCATTATCAGCAACCATCACTCCTGTGTTCCAATGGCACATTGTGTTATCCAACTTTAACATTTTAAAAGGCTAATTGATCATTAGAAAACCCTTTTGAAATTATGTTAGCACAGCTGAAAACTGTTCTTCTGATTAAAGAAGCAATAATACTGGCCTTCTTTAGACTAGTTGAGTATTTGGAGCATCAGCATTTGTGGGTTCGATTACAGGCTCAAAATGGCCGGAAACAAATAATTTTCTTCTGAAACTCATATTCTTGTTTTGAGAAATGAAGGCTATTCCATGCGAGAAATCTCGTACAATGCTTTGTACTACTCCCATCACAGATACAGCGCAAACTGTCTCTAACCAGAATAGAAAGAGGAGTGGGAGGCCCCGGTGCACAACTGAGACGCCTCACAAGTCCTCATCTGGCAGCTTCATTAAATAATACCAGTTAAATACCAGTCTCAACATCAACAGCGAAGAGGCGACTCCGGAATGCTGGCCTTCTATGCCGAGTTCCTCTGTCCAGTGTCTGTGTTCTTTTGCCCATCTTAATCTTTTATTTTTATCTGAGATATGTCTTTTTCTTTGCAACGCTGCCTAGAGGGCCAGCATCCCGGAGTCGCCTCTTCACTGTTGACATTGAGACTGGTGTTTTGCGGGTAGTTGAGGACTTATGAGGCACCTGTTTCTCAAACTAGACACTCTAATGTACTTGTCCTCTTGCTCAGTTGTGCCCCGGGGCCTCCCACTCCTCTTTCTATTCTGTTTAGAGCCAGTTTGCACTGTTCTGTGAAGGGAGTAGTACACAGCGTTGTGCGAGATCTTCAGTTTCTTAGCAATTTCCCGCATGGAATAGCCTTCATTTCTCAGAACAAGAATAGACTGATGCGTTTCAGAAGAAAGTCCTTTGTTTCTGGCCATTTTAAGCCTGTAATCGAACCCAAAAATGCTGATGTTCCAGATACTCAACTTGTCTAAAGAAGGCCAGTTTTATTGCTTCTTTAATCAGCACAACCCTTTTAGTCTTAGTGAGCTGAGCCTCCTAGATAAGCCCTATCAATGAATTACAGGCACTTTTATATAGATATCCTTTCTTCAATGAGCTCATCACAACAGCTATTTTTATCAAATAATAACCTCTGCTTGCACTTTACCCCAGATGAGACCTCTTTTATATCCATTAGTCTAAAGCAAGAGAGGAGAAACATAGAGGAGAGGAAGGACAGGACAAGTGTTTTGTTATGAGGTTTTAAGGGGAGTCTCTGTGAGTGCCCATTTTAATTTCAATTTTCAAGTGTTAATGTCACGTGTACTTAAGTGATAATGCCAGAGAAGCCGGTGTTTGGAAGATATATTGGCACGGGTGTTGTTAGGCCCGAGACGAAGGTTTGATGCCATTCCATTTGCTCCAGCCATCATTATGAGGCGTTCTTCCCCCAGAAGCCTCCACTAGTGTGTATAAAGATAACGAGAGGTTTTACTGGCTGAGAGCCAACACGTTAGTGTGCTAAATATTAGTATAACAAACTACCCATGTCAATCTCTCCTGGCTAAGAGCTGAGGAGAGACTGACTGCATCACTTCTTCTTTTTACAAGAACCATGAATGTGTTGAAAACTCCAAATTGTTTGTATAGTCAACCTACGCACAGCTCTGACACACACTTACCCCATCAGACATGCCACCAGGGGACTTTTCACAGTCCCCAAAATCCAGAACAAATTCAAGAAAGCGTACAGTATTATATAGCGCCATTATTGCATGGAACTCCGTTCCATCTCAAACCGTGCCAATATATCCTCCAAACACCGTCTTCGAGGGCATTATCACATTTATACAATGGGTTATCAACCTTTTCAAATAATGATTGATATATTTTCATTAAAAACATTATTTTAATTTATTTATTCATACTACTTCATCCTTCTACAAGATATAGTCCCGACACAAATCTAGGGTTGCTAGAGTCTTTCAGTCTTTTTATTCTGTATCTATGGACGCGACCCAGTCGTTCAGTCTTTTTGTTCTGTATCTATGGACGCGACCCAGTCGTTTGTTCTAAATGTTCCATTGCCATACTGGCTGTCAACGTTCTTATCCCTTGCTTGCTAGCCAACTATGGCTAACTTACCATCACTTCAAAAAGTGCAGCTAGAATAACAGCAAAGTAGCCACATTTGCATTTGTTTAAGCTGTTTCCTAGTGACATTTATTTGGATACATCCATAACAATGAGCTAATGAGGCGCGATTTCACTTGGCATAGAAAATGTGCTCACTCGTCAGGATTCTGTTGTTCAGAGGAGCTCGCCAACAACACAGCTACAGTAACACAATCACTTCAAACTGTAGCTGGAAAGACTGGATATTGGCTGCTTTTCCTTTGACCTTTTTTCAATTGAAGGGTCGATCGATTTCTCAGAGACATGCATCATCTGTTTACATTTCATCCACCAAAGTTGTTAATGGTTTACATCTTTTTTTTTACTCAATGACAGAATGAATGGTTTAGGTTGCAGTTTTATAACCCGAGTTAAATCTAAACGTATAAGCTAGTCTAATACAACCTGTCACGTTTACGGTTTCTCCTCTTGCCTCATGTTGGAGACTGAAACATAACATAGGCATATTGGATTATCCCTAATGGAAACTATTCATGAACAGAACACAGGGAGTGTTTATGTGGGATTTGCTCCTATACAGAATACAGCTGATGCAGTACGTCATCTATGGCATCGCCTCCTTCTTCTTCCTCTACGGAATCATCCTGCTGGCCGAGGGCTTCTACACCACCAGCGCTGTGAAGGAGCTGCACAGCGAGTTCAAGACCACCATCTGCGGACGCTGTATTAGTGGCATGGTACGTCACTATCATCACCACTGGACTGTGTTAACCTTGCACTGCACTTACACCAAACAACCAACTCACTGCACTCTTGATCAGACCAAATTTCGTGCAACAAGCTAGTCTTTGTTTTTATGTACTCAACCCGAACCACATTGACACCTGAGCTCTGTTTGGATTTGATCAATCAAACAAGCTGATGACATAATGACGACGTCTGAGCAAATACTCTTCGCAAACGAGCACAAAAGCATGTCCTCTCTTTTAGGCCTACCGGTCAAATAGACGCAAACAACAGCTATGAAAATACTAGTTATGATCCAGTTCTTCCTAATGCCAATATGATGCTGTTTTTGTACGTGTGTTTTCTCAGTTTGTGTTCCTGACCTACATCCTGGGTATCGCCTGGCTGGGTGTGTTTGGTTTCTCCGCCGTGCCCGTCTTCCTCTTCTACAACATGTGGTCCACCTGCACCGCCATGAGCTCACCTGTGGCTAACCTCACCAACGTGGACACCATCTGTGTCGACGTTCGTCAGTACGGTAAGGGAAAACCGGAGTTACAGCCAGGGTCATCTTCATTAGGCACCATGTGAAAAAAAACAGACTGAAACTGAGAGGGACTACCTGAACTTTTCCAATAAGAAACGCTTGTTTTGGCTTCCCGTTGCAACATTATCTCTACGCTGTGCCCTAATGAATATGACCAAATCCATCCAAGGTCCCTTCTACCCATAACACAGAGCAGGTGTTCCAATACTTTATGTGTACAGGAGCCTGTTGAGGCTGTGGATCACTGATTTCTATTGGTGTGTATCACAGGAGGTTGGTGGCACCTTAATTGGGGAGGATGGGCTAGTGTTAATGGCTGGAGGGGAATATGTGGAATGGTATCAAATAGATCAAACATTCGTTCGAGACGAAGGTTTGATGCCATTCCATTTGCTCCAGCCATCATTATGAGGCGTTCTCCAAAACTCCAAATTGTTTGTATAGTCAACTTACACACAGCTCTGACACACACACTTACCCCACCAGACATGCCACCAGGGGTCTTTTCACAGTCCCCAAATCCAGGACAAATTCAAGAAAGCGTACAGTATAATATAGAGCCATTAGAGATAAAGCAAAACCTCACGGCACAACGCCTCTCCCCTATTTGACCTAGATAGTTTGTGTGTATGCCTTGATATGAAGGCTACATGTGCCATTTTTAAATGTACAGTTGAACTCGGAAGTTTACATACACCTTAGCCAAATACATTTAAACTCAGTTTTTCACAATTCCTGACATTTAATCTTAGTACAATTTCCCTGTCTTAGGTCAGTTAGGATCACCACTTTCTTTTAAGAATGTGAAATGTCAGAATAATAGTAGAGAGAATGATTTATTTCAGCTTTTATTTCTTTCATTACATTCCCAGTGGGTCAGAAGTTTACATACACTCAATTAGTATTTGGTAGTATTGGCTTTAAATTGTTTAACTTGGGTCAAACGTTTGGAGTAGCCTCCCACAATAAGTTGGGTGAATTTTGTCCCATTCCTCCTGACAGAGCTGGTGTAACTGAGTCAGGTTTGTATGCCTCCTTCCTCGCACACTCTTTTTCAGTTCTGCCCACAAATTTTCTTTTGGATTGAGGTCAGGGCTTTGTGATGGCCACTCTAATACCTTGACTTTGTTGTCCTTAAGCCATTTTGCCACAACTTTGGAAGTATGTTTGGGGTCATTGTCCATTTGGAAGACCCATTTGCGTCCAAGCTTTAACTTCCTGACTGATGTCTTGAGATGTTGCTTCAATATATCCACATAATTTTCCTTCTCATGATGCGCCATCTATTTTGTGAAGTGCACCATTCCCTCCTGCAGCAAAGCACCCTCACAACATTATGCTGCCACCCCGAGCTTCACGGTTGGGATGGTGATCTTCGGCTTGCAAGCCTCCCCCTTTTTCCTCCAAACATGACGATGGTCATCATGGCCAAACAGTTCTATTTTTGTTTCATCAGACCAGCGGACATTTCTCCAAAAAGTACGATCTTTGTCCCCATGTGCAGTTGCAAACCGTAGTCAGGCTTTTTTATGGCGGTTTTGGAGCAGTGGCTTCTTCCTTGCTGAGCGGCCTTTCAGGTTATGTCGATATAGGACTCGTTCTACTGTGGATATAGATACTTTTGTACCTGTTTCCTCCAGCATCTTCACAACGTCCTTTGCTGTTGTTCTGGGATTGATTTGCACATTTCGCACCAAATTCCGTTCATCTCTAGGAGACAGAACGCGTCTCCTTTCTGAGAGGCATGAAGGCTGCGTCGTCCCATGGTATTTATACTAGCGTACTATTGTCTGTACAGATGAATGTGGTGCCTTCAGGCGTTTGGAAATTGCTCCCAAGGATGAACCAGACTTTATTTATCTTTTTTCTATGGTCTTGGCTGATTTCTTTTGATTTTCCCATGATGTCAATTAAAGAGGCACTGACTTTGAAGGTAGGCCTTGGAATACATCCACAGGTACACCTCCAATTGACTCAAATTATGTCAGAACTTCTCAAGCCATGACATCATTTTCTGGAATTTTCCAATCTGTTTAAAGTCCCAGTCAACTTAGGGTATGTAAGCTTCTGACCCACTGGAATTGTAATACAGTGAATTATAAGTTAAATAATCTGTCTGTAAACAATTGTTGGAAAATGACTTGTGTTATGCACAAAGTAGATGTCCTAACCGACTTGCCAAAACTATTGTTTGTTAACAAGAAATGTGTGGAGTGGTTGAAAAACGAGTTTTAATGACTCCAACGTAAGTGTATGTAAACTTCCGACTTCAACTGTATGTAGTTCTGCCTTTGAGCTGTTCTTGTTCATTAATGTTCTGTGTTATGTCATGTTTCATGTTTTGTGTGGAACCCAGGAAGAGTAGCTGCGGCTTTCACAACAGCTAATGGTGTTCCTAATAAAATACCAAATACCACTTGTGGCATCTTTTCTCTGGCTCGATATCCTCCGTCTCCTCTCAGGCCAGGTTTTATAGCAGCAATAAGACATTATAACAGCCTGAGATGATCAGTGTGTCACCTTGTACAGGTTTGATACACTCCACTCTACAAGCATGACATTTTAATGGAGATTCCGTCTAAGTTAAAACCATTCCGTAAATTCTAATGTGATATGTGACTATGGCCAAATAAGGATGGTTCCTTTACTGCGTATCTATATGAATTCTATGAATACTGATGACATGATGTGAGGAATTTGCTGTGCCAATATTAACCTTTGAATTGAACGACTGTCTGCAGGTATCATCCCCTGGAACGCTTCTCCAGGCAAGGCTTGTGGGTCCACACTTGGAGACATCTGTAATACCAGTGAGGTAAGGCGTCTCTCCTCCCATCCTCAGTCATTCTTTGACCAGTGACATACTGTACTGTCTATTATGTGGGTGCCATTACTTTGAGATGCATGCTCACAATAACAGTGCAAGGGCCACAGAAAAACATACATTTGTATTCACAATGAGTTACTGTACTACGGTACTGTGTTCAATCACATGAATGTCTTTTTCAGTTCTACCTGTCCTACCACCTGTACATCATAGCATGTGCTGGAGCCGGGGCCACAGTCATTGCTCTGGTAAGTTCAACTCTCTCTCTCTCTCTCTCTCTCTCTCTCTCTCTCTCTCTCTCTCTCTCTCTCTCTCTCTCTCTCTCTCTCTCTCTCTCTCTTCTCTTCTCTCCTCTCTCCTCTCTCATCCTCTCCCTCAGTCCATCCTTGCAGTTTGTATCTGACTGTAGATCATGAATCCAGTGCTCCTCTCCTCATTTCCCATATGGTTTATGTAACCTGTAAGGCAGAATACCAGTAGACTTTTCCACAACGCCAATCCCATTCTCTTTAAACCATCTGCTTAGATGCCCCGGGCCCCAGACTTATTTTAGGAAAGTGGGAACAGGGTGGACGTTTGTCCTGGATCGGGACACATGGCTATGTTTATACAGTATGAAGGAGGATATCTGTAAGGATATAAACATGTGTAGACTGCATCAGAGTTCTTTGAACTAAGGGCGCCCCATTTCCGAAGAGTATAGAGTCCCGTCTTGTGTGTTTTGAAAACAATGAGTATGATAGAAGAGGGAAATTCTCTGTCAAGGCCATGCAGTCCGTTTTTTCCTCTCTGATTGCTTCCAAAGAGTGTTTCATAAGGTTCCATTTAACTCACATATATAGGTGACAAACATGAATATTTTACTAATACTGTTTTTTTTTACAAGTAAAAAGTTGAAACATCAGTTGTTGCCAGTGGCAGCCATGTTCCTGGGGAGTTCTCTTACCGCCTGTATTCTGTTCTCTTCCATCAGCTGATCTACATGATGGCTACCACTTATAACTTTGCCGTTTTGAAGTTTAAGAGTCGAGAAGACTGCTGCACTAAGTTTTAACTGGTGTTCAGAGACACAGAGACACAGTCTATGACACTGCTCTGAGTAGACAGCAGCGACTTTACTACATGGACTAAAAATAGACAGCAACATATCTCCATTAGTCTTCACCTAAAGTGTAAATAGCTGATTGTATGCATCATTTAGCATGTGTTATCCAGAGATAGGTCAGCCTGAAGGACCAACGCTACCTGAAGAGAATTGTCTTCAGAATGGGGTTATGCTTTTCTCCATATCTTGTTTAAGATCTGATTAGGACAATAAATCATCCCTTAAATGAATAGCACTCTGGCTAATAAACAGTAGGCTTGGAAGAGGAAGACAAAAAACACAATCTGAGAACAATACTGTATTATGAAGGAGTTCTCAGTCATTTGCCATGACCATCGTGCTTAAATTTGAGGTGAAAAAACTATTCGTTTTTTTCCCCTAATGTTCAATTTGTCAGAAGACCAGCCAGGCTTGGAAAAGTGCCTTTTCCCCCATTAATGTTTTAGGATTGATCATGTGTACTTTTGTATTTTCTTGGCGCAAGACACAAAGTGTTACACAGTGAATTGTCAGTATTACAAGCTTCTGTTACAAACTATTTCCTCAGTCGTATATAGATACAGACAGTCTTCATCTGTAAGATGACGCAGACGAGATGAACAGCATTTCAAAAACAAATAACTGCACATATACCTAGTATTGTGAAGGGTAATCCCAGTACCAAGGGTATATTTTCCATCAAGGTATATATAGCCTCAGTTTATGACTTCCTATATTTTATAAAGGACGTTTTCTTATTTTAGAGGAGTAATGTAATTGCTATGTGACCTGATGCCTTCATAGCTTCAGCTGATAGTTTTGATTTGTTTAATCTATCATCCAGAAACATGACATTGTTTAAAGAGCCACTGTTGGTTGTTTTTTTAACACTGAGCCTGCATGCTTACTTTATTTTATTTGGATTTCTTAATCTCTTTATGATTACTTATATTCCATATTTCCATAAATATTTAATTATTTCCTAAGATTTTTGAAGACTGTAGTTATTATTTTTCTCTTTCTATACAAAATAAACAATCTTTGTGTACAAAATATCCCCAATGGTTTATATTTCTTGTCAAATGAAAAAGGGACACTAACTGAGAACAGTACCAGTGACAGAAAACAAGAAGATAGTGCCTGTTCCATCTCACACCACAATCTAATGCCCCTCTAACCTCTACTAACCACCTTCATCATCAAGCTTGCATGCAAAACCTAAAACCCCACTACCCTTCCTCTCCCTCTCCCCTTTTTAAATGTCTCTGTAATATTCTTTAATAATCATGTTAGTAGTGTTGAGGATAATGACATTACTTTGCAAGTGTGTCTGTTGTCTGCTTAACATTGTGTGTGTGTGTGTGTGTGTGTGTGTGTGTGTGTGTGTGTGTGTGTGTGTGTGTGTGTGTGTGTGTGTGTGTGTGTGTGTGTGTGTGTGAGACGTAGCTCTGCCTCATGTAGTCTGCTTTGCATCTTACCATGCTCACTGGCCATCCACCTCGGCCCTCTCTTCCAGATCCACTTCCTCATGATTCTCTCAGCAAACTGGGCCTACCTAAAGGATGCCAGTCACATGCATGCCTATCAAGACATCAAACTGAAGGAGGAGCAGGAGCTGCATGACATCACGTCTCGTTCAAAGGAACGCCTCAATTCCTACACATAAGGATTACGCTCTGGTCCGCCCTCACACCTCTATGGTCACACACACACACACCCAGGCCATCTCAGGCGGTCTGACCAAGAGAACACTCTTCTCCCATAACCTGCCAGCTGCCCTCATTCAGCGCAGTACTAACA
Source organism: Salvelinus alpinus (assembly GCF_045679555.1). Lineage (NCBI taxonomy): Eukaryota > Metazoa > Chordata > Actinopteri > Salmoniformes > Salmonidae > Salvelinus > Salvelinus alpinus. The sequence continues at coordinate 10,885,129 of NC_092105.1, read as the reverse complement.
CGGCTCCTAACAAACTAATGCATCGATGTCTCTTTCTACAACTAACTGATCAAGATGTCTGTGTCAGAACCTCTGTTTTGTGTTTCGTGTGTGACTATACTTTTGTTTTTATTTTTCAAATTTGTCTAGGACTTTTTTGTAGCTATTATTATTTTGATTTTTGATTTTTTTCTAACCAGTGATTGCTGGTGAACTTGAAACATTGCACTATTCTAAAACATGAAGGAAATAAATAGTGAAACTTGTTTTAGAGTGTTATGTTATGATTCTGGTCTGACTGTCGGCCATTATGAATAAGGAAGAGCGGGAAGTTCTTGTCAGCGAGAAGAGAATCATTTTTTAAAAATGTTTTTAAATCAAAGATGCAGTTTTGATTACATCTCATAGCACAACATGAAACGCCTTACAACATCACAGATACATAAAAGTGGTGCAATGTGCTGTTGCTAATTGCAAATAAGTTTGGTCCTCCTGGCTCTGAATGGAGAGCATATGAAGAGGAGGAATGTGAAGGCAAAACAACATTCTATTGTGCAACAGAACATGCATGTGTTGGCTTCTTTGACAAAGTGTTTACGTTACCCCTCTGCCCATTTGAAACTGTTTGGGATTAGAAGACTTTTCTCTTGCTAGTAGTTTGAGTTGAAATAGGTATGATCATTCTGATTCTAGAATTTCATAAGTTACATTCATCACATACATTCCAACTAAAATGTTAATATTTTAAATGAAACGGTAATAGTGATGTGTTAGGGCTGACGCTCTCCTCATCCTCGGAAGAGGTGAGGAGAGAAGGATCTTCAGACCAAAACGCAGCTTGTGGGAAATAAGCCATCTTTATTATAACAACGATAAAGATGGCAACACGAAACGAAACAAAAACTTTCCAAACTACAAAACAACAAAACGACGTTGACGAGACCTGAACATAAACTTACATAACTAAACATAAACTTACGTACAGGAAACAGACGACATCGAAACGAAAACGAAAACAAACAAACGCTACAGTCCCATGTGGTACGAACATAACATACGGACACAGGAGACAATCACCCACAAACAAACACTGTGAACAGCCTACCTAAATATGACTCTCAATTAGAGGAACGCCAAACACCTGCCTCCAATTGAGAGCCATACCAGGCAACCCTAAACCAACATAGAAACAGATAACATAGAATGCCCACCCAACCTCACGTCCTGACCAACTAACACACAAAAACTAACATAAATAGGTCAGGAACGTGACAGTACCCCCCCCACAAGGTGCGAACTCCGGACGCACCAGCACAAAATCTAGGGGAGGGTCTGGGTGGGCATCTAACCACGGTGGTGGTTCAGGCTCGGGGCGCGGTTCCCACCCCACCATAATCCATCCTAACTTCCTCCCTCCAAGAATGTCCACCCTCTTTTGACCCCCACAAAATTCCCTTAACAACATATCTAATAGGGACAACCCCGGGACAGAGAGATAAATCAAGAAAGAGGGATAGATAAGAATATAGAGATAGATGAAGATAGAGAGGGAGATTAGGATAGAGGGGCAACTCCGGACTGAAAGGCAGCTCCGGACAGAGAGACAGCTCTGGACTGATGGGCAGTTCTGGGTATCCAGCCTTTTCAGGCTGAAGGGCAGCTCATGGCTGACTGACGAATCTCGATGCTCATGGCTGGCTGACGGCTCTCGACGCTCATGGCAGGCTGACGGCTCTCGACGCTCATGGCTCTCTGACGGCTCTGGCTGCTCATGGCTCTCTGACGGCTCTGGCTGCTCATGGCTCTCTGACGGCTCTGGCTGCTCATGGCTCTCTGACGGCTCTGGCTGCTCATGGCTCTCTGACGGCTCTGGCTGCTCATGGCTCTCTGACGGCTCTGGCAGATCCTGTCTGGTTGGCGGCTCTGGCAGATCCTGTCTGGTTGGCGGCTCTGGCAGATCCTGTCTAGTTGGCGGCTCTGGCAGATCCTGTCTAGTTGGCGGCTCTGGCAGATCCTGTCTGGCGGGCGGCTCTAGCGGCTCCTGTCTGGCTGACGGCTCTAGCGGCTCCTGTCTGGCGGATGGCTCTGTAGGCTCATGGCAGACGGGCGGCTTTGCAGGCTCATGGCAGACGGGCGGCTTTGCAGGCTCCTGGCAGACGGATGGCTCAGATGGCGCTGGGGAGACGGATGGCTCAGATGGCGCTGGGGAGACGGATGGCTCAGATGGCGCTGGGGAGACGGATGGCTCAGATGGCGCTGGGGAGACGGATGGCTCAGATGGCGCTGGTGAGACGGATGGCTCAGATGGCGCTGGTGAGACGGATGGCTCTGGCCGGATACGGCGCACTGTAGACCTGGTGCGTGGTGCCGGAACTGGAGGCACCGTGCTAATGATAAGCACCTTCCTACTAGTGCGGGGAGCAGGGACAGGGCACACTGTATTCTCAAAGCCTACTCTACCCCTGATGCGTGGTACCGGCACTGGTGACGCCGGGCTGAGGACAAGCACATCAGGATTAGTAGGGGGAGAATATACAGTGTGTACAGGGCTCTGGAGACGCACTGGTAGCTTAGTGCGTGGGGCCGGAACTGGAGGCACCGGGCTAGATACACGCACTACAGGGAGAGTGCGTGGAGGAGGAACAGGGCTCAGGATACGCACTGGTAGCCTAGTGCGTAGTGTAGACACTGTAGGTACTAGGCTGGGGCGGGGAGGTGGTGCCGGAAATACCGGACCGTGGAGGGTACTGGCACTCTTGAGCATTGAGCTTGCCCAACCTTACCTGGTTGAATACTCCCGGTTGCCCGACCAGTGCGGGGAGGTGGAATAACCCGCACCGGCCTATGTAGGCGAACCGGAGAAACCATGCGTAAGGCCGGTGCCATGTATGCCGGCCCGAGGAGACGCACTGGAGACCAGACGCGTTGAGCCGGCCTCATGACACCTGGCTCAATACCCAATCTAGCCCTCCCAGTGCGGGGAGGTGGAATAACCCGCACCGGGCTATGCACTCGTACAGGAGACACCGTGCGCTCTACTGCGTAACACGGCGCCTGCCCGTACTCCCGCTCTCCACGGTAAGCCTGGGAAGTGGGCGCAGGTCTCCTACCTGCCCTTGGCCCACTATCTCCTAGCCCCCCCCCAAGAAATTTTTGGGAATTACTTACGGGCTTTTTCGGCTTCCGTGCCAGACGCGTTCCCTCATAGCTCCGGTTCCTCTCCCAGGTAGCCTCTGCTCTCCTCAATGCCTCCACCTGTTCCCATGGGAGGCGATCCCTCCCAGCCAGGATCTCCTCCCAAGTGTAGCAACCCTTTCCATCCAAAACATCGTCCCATGTCCATTGCTCCTTTCTCTCCTGTCCCTTACTCCGTTTCGTTTTCCCTTGCCGCTTGGTCTTAGCGTGTTGGTGGGTGATTCTGTTACGGGTGACGCTCTCCTCATCCTCGGAAGAGGTGAGGAGAGAAGGATCTTCAGACCAAAACGCAGCTTGTGGGAAATAAGCCATCTTTATTATAACAACGATAAAGATGGCAACACGAAACGAAACAAAAACTTTCCAAACTACAAAACAACAAAACGACGTTGACGAGACCTGAACATAAACTTACATAACTAAACATAAACTTACGTACAGGAAACAGACGACATCGAAACGAAAACGAAAACAAACAAACGCTACAGTCCCATGTGGTACGAACATAACATACGGACACAGGAGACAATCACCCACAAACAAACACTGTGAACAGCCTACCTAAATATGACTCTCAATTAGAGGAACGCCAAACACCTGCCTCCAATTGAGAGCCATACCAGGCAACCCTAAACCAACATAGAAACAGATAACATAGAATGCCCACCCAACCTCACGTCCTGACCAACTAACACACAAAAACTAACATAAATAGGTCAGGAACGTGACATGATGTAAAATCCTAATTCCCTAAAAGAGGAACTACCTCATGCCTACGCAGCTACACTTACTGAACATGCACAGGTATGTTAGTTGAGATAACCACTTGCCCATGTAACTGTACCCAAACCTGTGGGTTTGGGGGTTTTAATTTTAGTCCTTTTAGGAGGAATCCTTTACATTTTTAGTCCTTACGCCTTTGGTCTTTAAACTTTGAGTCCTTACACCATTAGTCCTTACAATTTTAGTTTATTTCTTTTTATTTCTTTTACTCTGGCAAGTGAATGGTGCCAATAAGAATTATACAGTTAGACTGACCAAAATATTTAATCTTAATACATGGCCATTGTGTGATGCCATGGTTAATAATTAGTATCGTTTTAGTTTTTCAAATGCAGCATTTTCATTGACAGTCTACATATAATTAAAAATGTCTTGTTTAATGTCTTTGTGAGATGAAAAATAAGGTCAAATTTGACTATTGAACATGAGGATGGTATACTACCTTGTTGCACAGAAGGGCTTGTATGTCCAAAGTATTGTTGGGATGAATAAATGCTTCTTATTGTATAGTGTATGATCTTCCACAGTTCATTCCAAATTCCAATGTGTGACTTGAAATTCCCATTTGCGATGGTCAAATCTTTATCCCTATAACTACAAGATACAACATGTTTACATTTTACTTGGTTGAGAGAAAACTGGTGATCTGAAACTAAATGTTAATGTGCTTTGTTACCATGGCAGACCTTATGACTTAGACAGTGCAAGTAAGATGTGTGAACGTTAACTGTTCTACATTCAAGCTGAGATAACTCAGCTGTTAGGGTGTTGATCTGTACAATTTAAAGATGTTACAAGTCAGGAGTTTTTTTGTGATGTTTCATTCTTGTTTTTTATTGAAGATATAACCACTTAAAGAAGAAAACCCCGTTTCTAAATCTCTTGAATTGTATTTCAGTATTGTTTTTTTTAACGTGCAGTTGTTAAATTACTGACATAATTACTGATGCAATCTTTATCTGTTATTTAGAGGACTTACAGGAATTTTGATGTTTATTCATTAGTGCATTAAGGAGAAACTGTTTCTGCAGTGATACAGGTGATGTGTAGTCATTTGTACTGACAACTATGGTAGGCAGTGTTTGCCGGTTTCCAGAGAACAGTTTAGTCCAGGGTTTTTCTTAATTCTGAAGTATATAATTCCTCTATAGTATTTTCTATTAGTGTCAAGGACTTCCTTGGGAATTTATTTCAGGTGATACTTAACTCGTCACAGTATTCTGAATATTGATCATCACTCCTCACCCTACGATTGAAAATGCCAATCTGACCATGAATGGAATACGGTTCGGCCAGAGTTTATAAGCCACTGAATGTCTTGATTGTTTTGTAAACAAAGTGGCCTCTGAAATATTGTACAACAGATTCAAAAGGTTTGTAGTGGCCTGCAGAAATATGACTATGATGTGAATTGAATGACATACCGTCCCATCATACAGTGCTTCCTGTGTATAATGTACCAAAAAATAATAGTAATCAAAATGGCTACCGATCAAACACCAGGAGGACACAAATCCAACGTCCTGTCTGGCTGGAATCCCATTTGACATTTCTAACCTCTCTAATTGTTTTTATGAAAATAAAAAATACAAATATGTACTCCTCAATTATGTACGGCATTCATTTTCCATGTCAATGGGCATAAAACCTAATGTCATGGTACACATACAGACAGACATACAGACAGACACACACACACACACACACACACACACACACACACACACACACACACACACACACACACACACACACACACACACACACACACACACACACACACACACACACACACACACACACACACACACACACACACACACACACACACACAACACCATCAGTTCTTCAACTTCTGTGTGTGTGTCACACCTGTACACGCTGACTCCGTCTTTGCTCCATGCCCATCTTCATGTTCTTCTGGAGAGGATCTTTGTCAAGGACGGGGCCTTCTCTTCTTCAGGCTCCTCTGCCTCCTTCTGTTCTGGGGGGGAGCAGTGAGGCCTCCTCAGGGCCTGTAGTGTCCAGGAGTAGTAGCTCTGGAATGTGCTGGGCTCTGGAGGGAGAGTTAGAGAGACACAAAATGAGGCTCTTTATGCTCTGGTCATAAATCAGTGAGGGTAGGAGGACACAGCATACATCATCAGACAGGATGACCAACACAGAATACATCATCAGACAGGATGACCAACACAGAATACATCATCAGACAGGATGACAAACACAGAATACATCATCAGACAGGATGACCAACACAGAATACATCATCAGACAGGATAACCAACACAGAATACATAATCAGACAGGATGACCCACACACAATACATCCTCAGACAGGATGACCAACACAGTATACATCATCAGACAGGATGACCAACACAGAATACATAATCAGACAGGATAACTAACACAGAATACATCATCAGACAGGATGACCAACACAGAATGCATCATCAGACAGGATAACCAACACAGAATACATCATCAGACAGGATAACCAACACAGAATACATCATCAGACAGGATGACCAACACAGAATACATAATCAGACAGGATAACCAACACAGAATACATCATCAGACAGGATGACCAACACAGAATACATCATCAGACAGGATGGCCAACACAGAATACATCATCAGACAGGATGACCAACACAGAATACATCATCAGACAGGATAACCAACACAGAATACATCATCAGACAGGATGACCAACACAGAATACATCATCAGACAGGATGACCAACACAGAATACATCATCAGACAGGATAACCAACACAGAATACATCATCAGACAGGATAACCAACACAGAATACATCATCAGGCAGGATGACCAACACAGAATACATAATCAGACAGGATAACCAACACAGAATACATCATCAGACAGGATGACCAACACAGAATACATCATCAGACAGGATGGCCAACACAGAATACATCATCAGACAGGATGACCAACACAGAATACATCATCAGACAGGATAACCAACACAGAATACATCATCAGACAGGATGACCAACACAGAATACATCATCAGACAGGATGACCAACACAGAATACATCATCAGACAGGATAACCAACACAGAATACATCATCAGACAGGATAACCAACACAGAATACATCATCAGGCAGGATGACCAACACAGAATACATCATCAGACAGGATGACCAACACAGAATACATCATCAGACAGGATGACCAACACAGAATACATAATCAGACAGGATAACCAACACAGAATACATCATCAGACAGAATGACCAACACAGAATACATAATCAGACAGGATAACCAACAGAGAATACATCATCAGACAGGATGACCAACACAGAATACATAATCAGACAGGATGACCAACACAGAATACATCATCAGACAGGATGGCCAACACAGAATACATCATCAGACAGGATGACCAACACAGAATACATCATCAGACAGGATGACCAACACAGAATACATAATCAGACAGGATAACCAACACAGAATACATCATCAGACAGGATAACCAACACAGAATACATCATCAGACAGGATAACCAACACAGAATACATCATCAGACAGGATGATCAACACAGAATACATAATCAGACAGGATGACCAACACAGAATACATAATCAGACAGGATGACCAACACAGAATACATCATCAGACAGGATGACCAACACAGAATACATCATCAGACAGGATGACCAACACAGTATACATCATCAGACAGGATGACCAACACAGAATACATCATCAGACAGGATGACCAACCCAGAATACATCATCAGACAGGATGACCAACACAGAATACATCATCAGACAGGATGACCAACACAGTATACATCAGCCAGGATGGCCAACACAGAATACATCATCAGACAGGATGACCAACACAGAATACATCATCAGACAGGATGACCAACACAGAATACATCATCAGACAGGATGACCAACACAGAATACATCATCAGACAGGATGGCCAACACAGAATACATCATCAGCTGCCACTCTGGAGGCCACTCTGGAGGCCAGTCACACAGCCATTAAAACACAGACATTTGAAAACAGCCGGAAGTGATTTAGTAGTATGTATTGTTGTTACAGTGATTTATAGACAACCTGTGTACATTTATAGAAAGCGTAAAATCTGACTTATTCCTGATAAAGGACACTTGATATTTAAAAACAGATATTTATTACTATATAGTATTTATTACTAGATCCATTACTAGATGTATTACTATATAGTATTTATTACTAGATTCATTACTAGATGTATTACTATATAGTATTTATTACTAGATTCATTACTAGATGTATTACTATATAGTATTTATTACTAGATTCATTACTAGGTGTATTACTATATAGTATTTATTACTAGATTCATTACTAGATGTATTACTATATAGTATTTATTACTAGATTCATTACTAGATGTATTACTATATTGCATTTATTACTAGATTCATTACTAGATGTATTACTATATAGTATTTATTACTAGATTCATTACTAGATGTATTACTATATAGTATTTATTACTAGATTCATTACTAGATGTATTACTATATAGTATTTATTACTAGATTCATTACTAGATGTATTACTATATAGTATTTATTACTAGATCCATTACTAGATGTATTACTATATAGTATTTATTACTAGATTCATTACTAGATGTATTACTATATAGCATTTATTACTATATGTCTAGCGGTCATTGTTTTTTGTCTTGTTTTCTTTATTAATCATTTCTTTACAACACATACAACATATCACACTAACCAAACAACAACACAAAATACACCACATGTAAACACATAATTTAAAAAAAAAAGTTTTCTTATATATATATATTTTTCTGTATTACTTTGTAACCCTACCAGCCCTCCCTTACTTGGAGTAAACTAGTGAACAACAACTTTTAAGCCTCTACTTCCAGCTTGTACATACTATAGACATTTTACTTTCCTTTTCTTTGCATATCACAATGTCATTCCAACAAAATAATGTACTACACATGTTGCACATATGGGAGGGCTGCAACTACATTTCAAGAACAAGAAATAAATAGGTAATTAATATGATGAAATGTGTAGCAGTCATTCTAGTATGGGAATAGATGCAAAAATTGGGGTTAGGAGGAACATTTGGTGTGGGCAGACAGATGGCATACTGTATGTACTGTACCCTCTGTTGGTTGGCACTGATTCAGCCCTGACCTCTTATAGGGCTGTGTCACCTCTGATCATCTCTGTCATCTCCCATCCACAGCAGATACACTACATGGCCAAAGGTATGTGGACAACTTCTCATCGAACATCTCATTCCAAAATCAAAACTAATATGAGTTGGTCCCCCGCTTTGCTGCTATAACAGCCTCCACTCTTCTGGGAAGGCTTTCCACTAGATGTTGGAACATTGCTGCTATAACAGCCTCCACTCTTCTGGGAAGGCTTTCCACTAGATGTTGGAACATTGCTGCTATAACAGCCTCCACTCTTCTGGGAAGGCTTTCCACTAGATGTTGGAACATTGCTGCTATAACAGACTCCACTCTTCTGGGAAGGCTTTCCACTAGATGTTGGAATATTGCTGCAGGGACTTGCTTCCATTCAGCCACAAGAGCATTAGTGAGGTTGTGCACTGACGTTGGGTGATTAGGCCTGGCTCGCAGTCAGCGTTCCAATTCATCCCAAAGGTGTTTGACGGGGATGAGGTCAGGGCTCTGTGCAGGCCAGTCAAGTTCTTCCACACCGATCTCAACAAACCATTTTAGTAAACAAACCATGAAGTAAACAGTAAGATATTGTTATAATATGTTCCCGTGGTGAACCCTGGTGCTACCTGCTCTGTTTCTCGTGCGGAGCTCCTGAGCTGAGGACAGCGAGGTGGGAAGAAATTGAAAGTTAAGTCCCGTGAGGTCGCCACCTCTCCGCGGGTCAGGGCGAGTGGGGAGAAACACCTCTCAGGAGACAGCACAGGAAACGCCACAGACGATACCTCTTCAGCCCTTGAGGATGACAGGAGTACCAACTGTTAACTAGAGAATGCAGCAAACGACAGAAGATACAGATTCAGCACTGTCACTGTCATGTGATGTTTCTAAAGACATGAAACGATCAAAGAGAGAAATAGGAAGACGACTACACATAGACTTAAACTACTATTTAATTATATAATGGTATGGGTTGACTCAATTAATCAGACATTATGAATGGTAGGGGCTGACTCAATTAATCAAACGTTATGAATGGTATATGGGCTGACTCAATTAATCAACCGTTATGAATGGTATATGGGCTGACTCAATTAATCAGACATGAATGGTAGGGGCTGACTCAATTAATCACACATTATGAATGTTAGGGGCTGACTCAATTAATCAGACATGAATGGTAGGGGCTGACTCAATTAATCAGACATGAATGTTAGGGGCTGACTCAATTAATCAGACATGAATGTTAGGGGCTGACTCAATTAATCACACATTATGAATGTTAGGTGCTGACTCAATTAATCAGACATGAATGTTAGGGGCTGACTCAATTAATCAGACATGAATGTTAGGGGCTGACTCAATTAATCAGACATGAATGTTAGGGGCTGACTCAATTAATCAGACTTGAATGTTAGGGGCTGACTCAATTAATCAGACATGAATGTTAGGGGCTGACTCAATTAATCAGACGTTATGAATGTTAGGGGCTGACTCAATTAATCAGACATGAATGTTAGGGGCTGACTCAATTAATCAGACATGAATGTTAGGGGCTGACTCAATTTATCAGACGTTATGAATGTTAGGGGCTGACTCAATTAATCAGACATTATGAATGGTATGTGCTTACTCAATTAATCAGACATTATGAATAGGAAATGAAATACTGACGTAAACACCTTAATCGGCGTTCCAGCGGTGTATTTGATCTGCACATGTGCCAGCACCGGTAGTGTGAGCCTCCCTGTTTAGCTTGAGTGAAGTGAGTTCAGACCAACTGAATGTATGCATCTTTGAAGTAGTTTTCACATACAAACTTTATACTCTATGTCCGAACTCAGAATTAAATATACTTCCCAAAAATGACATGGTCGTTGTGGTGTCACGACTTCCGACGAAGTCGGTCCCTCTCCTTGTTCGGGCGGCGTTCGGCGGTCGACACCACCGGCCTTCTAGCCCCCGCCGATCCACTTTTCATTTTCCATTTGTTTTGTCTTTGTTTTACACACCTGATTTCAATCCCACAATTACTTGTTCATTATTTAACCCTCTGTTCCCCCATGGTTTGTGATTGTTTATTGTATTTTCGGTCTGTCATGGTGTGCATGTATTTGTTACTTTGTATATTTGACATTTTGAGTAAAGGTACGTTGATTACTCATATCTGCTGTCCTGCACCTGGCTTTCTACACCAGCTACACACAGGACCCATTACATCTGGTAGAATGTATATATTGATTGGTGATTTTCTGCATTTATCAGGTATCAGGTAGCCTGCTTTCAGATGTGTCCATGTAAACAGGATTATTAGGGTAATCGTTCTTCTTGCAAAGCATTATATTAATCTGAATATCCACAATAATCCCACTATTGTGTGCATGTAACTGTAATCAGTGAAACACATTTACACGCTTGGCAGTAAAGCACTTGGGACATTAAATCCGTTTGAAGTGAATCAACCCATTAAAACAGAGTGGAGACTCCTACCTTCCACAGGATCTGTGCAAAGCTGCCTCCTGGAGAGGGAGAGGGGGGTGGACAACAGGATTCTGGGGGAGAGGAGCTGCCTTCCTGAGGGATTCTGTCTCCCAAGAACAGAGCCTCACTGAGTAGTGTGGAAGTCCAGTATGCTCCTTGGACCAAGGTACTGATGCTGGGGCTGGTTTTCAACAAAGGTCATATTGGGCTGAGGGGAGGTTGGGCTTCCGTTTCTGGGCTAGGGAGAGGTGGGGCTTCTGGTTCTGGGGAGAGGTGGGGCTTCTGGTTCTGGGGAGAGGTGGGGCTTCTGGTTCTGGGCTTCTGGTTCTGGGCTGGGGAAGGTGGGGTTTCTGGTTCTGGGCTTCTGGTTCTGGGCTGGGGAGAGAGTGAGGCTTCTGGTTCTGGGCTTCTGGCTCTGGGCTGGGGGGAGGGGGGCTTCTGGTTCTGGGCTGGGGGAGGTGGGGCTTCTGGTTCTGGAAATCTGGTTCTGGGGAGAGGTGGGGCTTCTGGTTCTGGGCTTCTGGTTCTGGGGAGAGGTGGGTGTTTTGGTTCTGGACTGGCGAGAGGTGGGGGTTCTGCTACTCTGGGGGAGGAGGGGCTCTGGTTCTGGGGGGAGGTGGGGGTTCTGCTACTCTTGGGAGGGGGTTGTCGTTGGGGTGAGAGAGGTCTGTGGATGCTGGAGTGAGTGGGTGCAAGGGTTTTGGATTACGTGTTGTTTTCGAGGCGAGCGAGGGCGTTGGTGGGTGTTGCCTCTGAGGTGAGTGAGGGTGGAGTGATACCAGTGTTCGTTGTGGTGAGAGGGGTCGAGGGGGAAGCATGTGTAACACGATGGCGTGCACGGCCCTCTGCTGGTAGTTCCTTTAGGCTTCCTCCAGCGTCTCTGCCTCCTTCTCCAGCTCTCTGATTCTGGCCTTTGCCCGTCCACCAGCTCAGCGTCAGAGTCTGGAGAGCTGCTGCGCCCGAATGGGGGAGCAGTTTCTTCACACCTTCACACTTTCTTCACACCTTCTAGCCCACAGCACACCTCTGTCCACATAGATATCAGGAGGCAGTAGTTTATCAGGGCTGATCTCCAGCACTGAGAGGACCACCAAGTAAGGGTTACGCAGTGCATCATTCTCCAGAGTTGCACACTGCAATCACACACATCACACACATCACAAACAGATACAGATCACGCACATGACACACATCACACACAGATTACACATCACACAAAACACCACATCACACAGAACCAAGAGGTTGAAGAACAAGGAAAAAGAAAGGATAGAAAGAAGAGAAGATGAGGACCAAGACAATCAACCACCAGAAGGACTTAGATAAGATGAGGACCAAGACGATCAACCAGCAGAAGGACTTAGAGAAGATGTTGGCCACTTGCACACACACACACACACGCGCGCGCACACGCACACGCACACACACACCTCCAACAGGTGGACACGGCCAACAAGGGGTTACAGAGAAGAAGACAAGTGCAAGATCAAATCAAATGTATTTATATAGCCCTTCGTACATCAGCTGATATCTCAAAGTGCTGTACAGAAACCCAGCCTAAAACCCCAAACAGCAAGCAATGCAGGTGTAGAAGCACGGTGGCTAGGAAAAACTCCCTAGAAAGGCCAAACCCTAGGAAGAAACCTAGAGAGGAACCAGGCTATGAGGGGTGGCCAGTCCTCTTCTGGCTGTGCCGGGTGGAGATTATAACAGAACATGGCCAAGATGTTTAAATGTTCATAAATGACCAGCATGGTCAAATAATAATAATCACAGTAGTTGTTGAGGGTGCAGCACCTCAGGAGTAAATGTCAGTTGGCTTTTCATAGCCGATCATTACGAGTATCTCTACCGCTCCTGCGGTCTCTAGAGATGACCTACAGGCTCCCAAATGTACTGCGACCCAGATATAAGGCCTTATGGCTTTACCGTAACCATGAAGAAATAAACGTTAGAGCAGATGTGTGTTAAAGAAAAGTCATCTCGCTACACTCCACATTGTTTCCCACATTATCAGAGAAGCAGTGTCACTGACCTAACTCTGAAGCTGGGCCTTCAGCACCTGTCTGTGTCTGTCAGACTCCTCTTTCGACAGCATCCTGGCGCTCTCCAGCCTTCTCAGCTCTGTCTGCAGCGCCAGCTGCTCTGCCGATAGCCTGCACAGATCTACAGGGAGACAATCGGATATGAGTCACAACATCCAAGCTAACAGCTTACATACTAGAGCATTATGGCACTCATTGTACAGCATATCCAGTTACCAATCTTTACTTTTTCAACTACGGACACGTAATACTGGATTTAGGTTGGGTATTTTAGTTAAAGGTATTGTGACAATGCTCAAACAATATTAAGGAGACGTTTTGTGCCAAAAATGTTAACTTCAGTTGAAGTTAAACGATTCATTGTTTGTGATACAATCCAGTTAATCTCCTCAACTAGCTACAGGACATTGGTTTGACTGAGCCGGTGCTGGGAGGTTGTTTAGCATTAGGTACTAGCCTAGCACATGGTACTAGCCTAGCCTATGGTACTAGCCTAGCACATGGTACTAGCCTAACTCTGTGGGTGGTTAATGAAGTCTAGTGTTAGTAAGGACGAGAGAGAGAGAGAGAGAGAGAGAGAGAGAGAGAGAGAGAGAGAGAGAGAGAGTAAATTAGAAAGTGACTCAAGGATATCCCGTCCTCCTCTCTGACAGGAAGATCATTGTGTCCCTCAGAGAGGGGTGAAGCATTGGCACTCTGCCTCCTCCCTCCACCCTCTCAGTCCCTTGGCCCCTCCACCCCAACATCCCCCTGCTTTCACTTCCCAGAGCCATCTGTAAAGCCACAAACACTGCAACGATTCCCTGCATTGACAGTCAGCTGGGGCACGTCCAAAAAGACCCAACCATAGTGCCAAGGCCAGTTGGGTGACTACAATGAATTATTCACAGTGGCTATATAGTCATTTAAGTATACACTGAAAGGTTTTTCCATCCCCCGAACATATATACTGTATATTTTACATAATACATAATGATATTGTTTGGACATAGCTGGCCCGAAAGAAAAAAAACACTTAGGCGGCCCGTCCAAGACTTTTGTGTGCAGAAAAACCCTGAACTAGCGACAGTGAAAAAACTAACTTTCCCTGTTAGAGAAAAGGACTGGTCAGAGAGGCTAAAATGTGAGAAAAAAGGGAAGCAAAGACTTAACTGGTTTCCCACACACATCCAGGAGGAGGCTAATGCTTGACCATGCCAGGCTTCGGCCACCGTTCCTCACCTGCCTTTAGGCCCTGGTTCTCCTCCTGAGTCACCGTTCCTCGCCTGCCCGTAGGCCCTGGTTCTGCTCCTGAGCCACCGTTCCTCCCCTGCCCGTAGACCCTGGTTCTCCTCCTGAGCCTCCATTCCTCCCCTGCCCGTAGACCCTGGTTCTCCTCCTGAGCCACCGTTCCTCGCCTGCCCGTAGACCCTGGTTCTCCTCCTGAGCCACCATTCCTCCCCTGCCCGTAGACCCTGGTTCTCCTCCTGAGCCACCATTCCTCCCCTGCCCGTAGACCCTGGTTCTCCTCCTGAGCCACTGTTCCTTGCCTGCCCGTAGGCCCTGGTTCTGCTTCTGAGCCACCGTTCCTCCCCTGCCCGTAGACCCTGGTTCTCCTCCTGAGCCACCGTTCCTCCCCTGCCCGATGATCAACACAGAATACATAATCAGACAGGATGACCAACACAGAATACATAATCAGACAGGATGACCAACACAGAATACATCATCAGACAGGATGACCAACACAGAATACATCATCAGACAGGATGACCAACACAGTATACATCATCAGACAGGATGACCAACACAGAATACATCATCAGACAGGATGACCAACCCAGAATACATCATCAGACAGGATGACCAACACAGAATACATCATCAGACAGGATGACCAACACAGTATACATCAGCCAGGATGGCCAACACAGAATACATCATCAGACAGGATGACCAACACAGAATACATCATCAGACAGGATGACCAACACAGAATACATCATCAGACAGGATGACCAACACAGAATACATCATCAGACAGGATGGCCAACACAGAATACATCATCAGCTGCCACTCTGGAGGCCACTCTGGAGGCCAGTCACACAGCCATTAAAACACAGACATTTGAAAACAGCCGGAAGTGATTTAGTAGTATGTATTGTTGTTACAGTGATTTATAGACAACCTGTGTACATTTATAGAAAGCGTAAAATCTGACTTATTCCTGATAAAGGACACTTGATATTTAAAAACAGATATTTATTACTATATAGTATTTATTACTAGATCCATTACTAGATGTATTACTATATAGTATTTATTACTAGATTCATTACTAGATGTATTACTATATAGTATTTATTACTAGATTCATTACTAGATGTATTACTATATAGTATTTATTACTAGATTCATTACTAGGTGTATTACTATATAGTATTTATTACTAGATTCATTACTAGATGTATTACTATATAGTATTTATTACTAGATTCATTACTAGATGTATTACTATATTGCATTTATTACTAGATTCATTACTAGATGTATTACTATATAGTATTTATTACTAGATTCATTACTAGATGTATTACTATATAGTATTTATTACTAGATTCATTACTAGATGTATTACTATATAGTATTTATTACTAGATTCATTACTAGATGTATTACTATATAGTATTTATTACTAGATCCATTACTAGATGTATTACTATATAGTATTTATTACTAGATTCATTACTAGATGTATTACTATATAGCATTTATTACTATATGTCTAGCGGTCATTGTTTTTTGTCTTGTTTTCTTTATTAATCATTTCTTTACAACACATACAACATATCACACTAACCAAACAACAACACAAAATACACCACATGTAAACACATAATTTAAAAAAAAAAGTTTTCTTATATATATATATTTTTCTGTATTACTTTGTAACCCTACCAGCCCTCCCTTACTTGGAGTAAACTAGTGAACAACAACTTTTAAGCCTCTACTTCCAGCTTGTACATACTATAGACATTTTACTTTCCTTTTCTTTGCATATCACAATGTCATTCCAACAAAATAATGTACTACACATGTTGCACATATGGGAGGGCTGCAACTACATTTCAAGAACAAGAAATAAATAGGTAATTAATATGATGAAATGTGTAGCAGTCATTCTAGTATGGGAATAGATGCAAAAATTGGGGTTAGGAGGAACATTTGGTGTGGGCAGACAGATGGCATACTGTATGTACTGTACCCTCTGTTGGTTGGCACTGATTCAGCCCTGACCTCTTATAGGGCTGTGTCACCTCTGATCATCTCTGTCATCTCCCATCCACAGCAGATACACTACATGGCCAAAGGTATGTGGACAACTTCTCATCGAACATCTCATTCCAAAATCAAAACTAATATGAGTTGGTCCCCCGCTTTGCTGCTATAACAGCCTCCACTCTTCTGGGAAGGCTTTCCACTAGATGTTGGAACATTGCTGCTATAACAGCCTCCACTCTTCTGGGAAGGCTTTCCACTAGATGTTGGAACATTGCTGCTATAACAGCCTCCACTCTTCTGGGAAGGCTTTCCACTAGATGTTGGAACATTGCTGCTATAACAGACTCCACTCTTCTGGGAAGGCTTTCCACTAGATGTTGGAATATTGCTGCAGGGACTTGCTTCCATTCAGCCACAAGAGCATTAGTGAGGTTGTGCACTGACGTTGGGTGATTAGGCCTGGCTCGCAGTCAGCGTTCCAATTCATCCCAAAGGTGTTTGACGGGGATGAGGTCAGGGCTCTGTGCAGGCCAGTCAAGTTCTTCCACACCGATCTCAACAAACCATTTTAGTAAACAAACCATGAAGTAAACAGTAAGATATTGTTATAATATGTTCCCGTGGTGAACCCTGGTGCTACCTGCTCTGTTTCTCGTGCGGAGCTCCTGAGCTGAGGACAGCGAGGTGGGAAGAAATTGAAAGTTAAGTCCCGTGAGGTCGCCACCTCTCCGCGGGTCAGGGCGAGTGGGGAGAAACACCTCTCAGGAGACAGCACAGGAAACGCCACAGACGATACCTCTTCAGCCCTTGAGGATGACAGGAGTACCAACTGTTAACTAGAGAATGCAGCAAACGACAGAAGATACAGATTCAGCACTGTCACTGTCATGTGATGTTTCTAAAGACATGAAACGATCAAAGAGAGAAATAGGAAGACGACTACACATAGACTTAAACTACTATTTAATTATATAATGGTATGGGTTGACTCAATTAATCAGACATTATGAATGGTAGGGGCTGACTCAATTAATCAAACGTTATGAATGGTATATGGGCTGACTCAATTAATCAACCGTTATGAATGGTATATGGGCTGACTCAATTAATCAGACATGAATGGTAGGGGCTGACTCAATTAATCACACATTATGAATGTTAGGGGCTGACTCAATTAATCAGACATGAATGGTAGGGGCTGACTCAATTAATCAGACATGAATGTTAGGGGCTGACTCAATTAATCAGACATGAATGTTAGGGGCTGACTCAATTAATCACACATTATGAATGTTAGGTGCTGACTCAATTAATCAGACATGAATGTTAGGGGCTGACTCAATTAATCAGACATGAATGTTAGGGGCTGACTCAATTAATCAGACATGAATGTTAGGGGCTGACTCAATTAATCAGACTTGAATGTTAGGGGCTGACTCAATTAATCAGACATGAATGTTAGGGGCTGACTCAATTAATCAGACGTTATGAATGTTAGGGGCTGACTCAATTAATCAGACATGAATGTTAGGGGCTGACTCAATTAATCAGACATGAATGTTAGGGGCTGACTCAATTTATCAGACGTTATGAATGTTAGGGGCTGACTCAATTAATCAGACATTATGAATGGTATGTGCTTACTCAATTAATCAGACATTATGAATGGGAAATGAAATACTGACGTAAACACCTTAATCGGCGTTCCAGCGGTGTATTTGATCTGCACATGTGCCAGCACCGGTAGTGTGAGCCTCCCTGTTTAGCTTGAGTGAAGTGAGTTCAGACCAACTGAATGTATGCATCTTTGAAGTAGTTTTCACATACAAACTTTATACTCTATGTCCGAACTCAGAATTAAATATACTTCCCAAAAATGACATGGTCGTTGTGGTGTCACGACTTCCGACGAAGTCGGTCCCTCTCCTTGTTCGGGCGGCGTTCGGCGGTCGACACCACCGGCCTTCTAGCCCCCGCCGATCCACTTTTCATTTTCCATTTGTTTTGTCTTTGTTTTACACACCTGATTTCAATCCCACAATTACTTGTTCATTATTTAACCCTCTGTTCCCCCATGGTTTGTGATTGTTTATTGTATTTTCGGTCTGTCATGGTGTGCGTGTATTTGTTACTTTGTATATTTGACATTTTGAGTAAAGGTACGTTGATTACTCATATCTGCTGTCCTGCACCTGGCTTTCTACACCAGCTACACACAGGACCCATTACATCTGGTAGAATGTATATATTGATTGGTGATTTTCTGCATTTATCAGGTATCAGGTAGCCTGCTTTCAGATGTGTCCATGTAAACAGGATTATTAGGGTAATCGTTCTTCTTGCAAAGCATTATATTAATCTGAATATCCACAATAATCCCACTATTGTGTGCATGTAACTGTAATCAGTGAAACACATTTACAGGCTTGGCAGTAAAGCACTTGGGACATTAAATCCGTTTGAAGTGAATCAACCCATTAAAACAGAGTGGAGACTCCTACCTTCCACAGGATCTGTGCAAAGCTGCCTCCTGGAGAGGGAGAGGGGGGTGGACAACAGGATTCTGGGGGAGAGGAGCTGCCTTCCTGAGGGATTCTGTCTCCCAAGAACAGAGCCTCACTGAGTAGTGTGGAAGTCCAGTATGCTCCTTGGACCAAGGTACTGATGCTGGGGCTGGTTTTCAACAAAGGTCATATTGGGCTGAGGGGAGGTTGGGCTTCCGTTTCTGGGCTAGGGAGAGGTGGGGCTTCTGGTTCTGGGGAGAGGTGGGGCTTCTGGTTCTGGGGAGAGGTGGGGCTTCTGGTTCTGGGCTTCTGGTTCTGGGCTGGGGAAGGTGGGGTTTCTGGTTCTGGGCTTCTGGTTCTGGGCTGGGGAGAGAGTGAGGCTTCTGGTTCTGGGCTTCTGGCTCTGGGCTGGGGGGAGGGGGGCTTCTGGTTCTGGGCTGGGGGAGGTGGGGCTTCTGGTTCTGGAAATCTGGTTCTGGGGAGAGGTGGGGCTTCTGGTTCTGGGCTTCTGGTTCTGGGGAGAGGTGGGTGTTTTGGTTCTGGACTGGCGAGAGGTGGGGGTTCTGCTACTCTGGGGGAGGAGGGGCTCTGGTTCTGGGGGGAGGTGGGGGTTCTGCTACTCTTGGGAGGGGGTTGTCGTTGGGGTGAGAGAGGTCTGTGGATGCTGGAGTGAGTGGGTGCAAGGGTTTTGGATTACGTGTTGTTTTCGAGGCGAGCGAGGGCGTTGGTGGGTGTTGCCTCTGAGGTGAGTGAGGGTGGAGTGATACCAGTGTTCGTTGTGGTGAGAGGGGTCGAGGGGGAAGCATGTGTAACACGATGGCGTGCACGGCCCTCTGCTGGTAGTTCCTTTAGGCTTCCTCCAGCGTCTCTGCCTCCTTCTCCAGCTCTCTGATTCTGGCCTTTGCCCGTCCACCAGCTCAGCGTCAGAGTCTGGAGAGCTGCTGCGCCCGAATGGGGGAGCAGTTTCTTCACACCTTCACACTTTCTTCACACCTTCTAGCCCACAGCACACCTCTGTCCACATAGATATCAGGAGGCAGTAGTTTATCAGGGCTGATCTCCAGCACTGAGAGGACCACCAAGTAAGGGTTACGCAGTGCATCATTCTCCAGAGTTGCACACTGCAATCACACACATCACACACATCACAAACAGATACAGATCACGCACATGACACACATCACACACAGATTACACATCACACAAAACACCACATCACACAGAACCAAGAGGTTGAAGAACAAGGAAAAAGAAAGGATAGAAAGAAGAGAAGATGAGGACCAAGACAATCAACCACCAGAAGGACTTAGATAAGATGAGGACCAAGACGATCAACCAGCAGAAGGACTTAGAGAAGATGTTGGCCACTTGCACACACACACACACACGCGCGCGCACATGCACACGCACACACACACCTCCAACAGGTGGACACGGCCAACAAGGGGTTACAGAGAAGAAGACAAGTGCAAGATCAAATCAAATGTATTTATATAGCCCTTCGTACATCAGCTGATATCTCAAAGTGCTGTACAGAAACCCAGCCTAAAACCCCAAACAGCAAGCAATGCAGGTGTAGAAGCACGGTGGCTAGGAAAAACTCCCTAGAAAGGCCAAACCCTAGGAAGAAACCTAGAGAGGAACCAGGCTATGAGGGGTGGCCAGTCCTCTTCTGGCTGTGCCGGGTGGAGATTATAACAGAACATGGCCAAGATGTTTAAATGTTCATAAATGACCAGCATGGTCAAATAATAATAATCACAGTAGTTGTTGAGGGTGCAGCACCTCAGGAGTAAATGTCAGTTGGCTTTTCATAGCCGATCATTACGAGTATCTCTACCGCTCCTGCGGTCTCTAGAGATGACCTACAGGCTCCCAAATGTACTGCGACCCAGATATAAGGCCTTATGGCTTTACCGTAACCATGAAGAAATAAACGTTAGAGCAGATGTGTGTTAAAGAAAAGTCATCTCGCTACACTCCACATTGTTTCCCACATTATCAGAGAAGCAGTGTCACTGACCTAACTCTGAAGCTGGGCCTTCAGCACCTGTCTGTGTCTGTCAGACTCCTCTTTCGACAGCATCCTGGCGCTCTCCAGCCTTCTCAGCTCTGTCTGCAGCGCCAGCTGCTCTGCCGATAGCCTGCACAGATCTACAGGGAGACAATCGGATATGAGTCACAACATCCAAGCTAACAGCTTACATACTAGAGCATTATGGCACTCATTGTACAGCATATCCAGTTACCAATCTTTACTTTTTCAACTACGGACACGTAATACTGGATTTAGGTTGGGTATTTTAGTTAAAGGTATTGTGACAATGCTCAAACAATATTAAGGAGACGTTTTGTGCCAAAAATGTTAACTTCAGTTGAAGTTAAACGATTCATTGTTTGTGATACAATCCAGTTAATCTCCTCAACTAGCTACAGGACATTGGTTTGACTGAGCCGGTGCTGGGAGGTTGTTTAGCATTAGGTACTAGCCTAGCACATGGTACTAGCCTAGCCTATGGTACTAGCCTAGCACATGGTACTAGCCTAACTCTGTGGGTGGTTAATGAAGTCTAGTGTTAGTAAGGACGAGAGAGAGAGAGAGAGAGAGAGAGAGAGAGAGAGAGAGAGAGAGAGAGAGAGAGAGTAAATTAGAAAGTGACTCAAGGATATCCCGTCCTCCTCTCTGACAGGAAGATCATTGTGTCCCTCAGAGAGGGGTGAAGCATTGGCACTCTGCCTCCTCCCTCCACCCTCTCAGTCCCTTGGCCCCTCCACCCCAACATCCCCCTGCTTTCACTTCCCAGAGCCATCTGTAAAGCCACAAACACTGCAACGATTCCCTGCATTGACAGTCAGCTGGGGCACGTCCAAAAAGACCCAACCATAGTGCCAAGGCCAGTTGGGTGACTACAATGAATTATTCACAGTGGCTATATAGTCATTTAAGTATACACTGAAAGGTTTTTCCATCCCCCGAACATATATACTGTATATTTTACATAATACATAATGATATTGTTTGGACATAGCTGGCCCGAAAGAAAAAAAACACTTAGGCGGCCCGTCCAAGACTTTTGTGTGCAGAAAAACCCTGAACTAGCGACAGTGAAAAAACTAACTTTCCCTGTTAGAGAAAAGGACTGGTCAGAGAGGCTAAAATGTGAGAAAAAAGGGAAGCAAAGACTTAACTGGTTTCCCACACACATCCAGGAGGAGGCTAATGCTTGACCATGCCAGGCTTCGGCCACCGTTCCTCACCTGCCTTTAGGCCCTGGTTCTCCTCCTGAGTCACCGTTCCTCGCCTGCCCGTAGGCCCTGGTTCTGCTCCTGAGCCACCGTTCCTCCCCTGCCCGTAGACCCTGGTTCTCCTCCTGAGCCTCCATTCCTCCCCTGCCCGTAGACCCTGGTTCTCCTCCTGAGCCACCGTTCCTCGCCTGCCCGTAGACCCTGGTTCTCCTCCTGAGCCACCATTCCTCCCCTGCCCGTAGACCCTGGTTCTCCTCCTGAGCCACCATTCCTCCCCTGCCCGTAGACCCTGGTTCTCCTCCTGAGCCACTGTTCCTTGCCTGCCCGTAGGCCCTGGTTCTGCTTCTGAGCCACCGTTCCTCCCCTGCCCGTAGACCCTGGTTCTCCTCCTGAGCCACCGTTCCTCCCCTGCCCGTAGACCCTGGTTCACCTCCTGAGCCACCGTTCCTCCCCTGCCCGTAGACCCTGGTTCTCCTCCTGAGCCACCGTTCCTCGCCTGCTCTTAGGCAGGCCCTGGGTCTCATCCTGAGCCCCCTCCAGCTGTTTCTTCAGCAGCCTGAGCTGGGCCTGCTGCTCCACCCTCTCAATCCTCAGGATGAGGTACATTCCAATGATGGTTTCCTGAAGTGTTACATCAAACTTCTTATACTTAGACTGTAACATGCAAATGAGCCACAAAACACAAAAGTTTGACATAATATTGTACGGCATATAGACTGTGGATTATGTGACTAGGCAACTGCTCTATTCAAGAAGCCATGCATCTGGACTGCTTGTTGTACAGCCTCTGTGATCAGTCCTCACACATGTTATACTAATGCTAACTGACCGCTGGCTATACTCGCCAGCTTTACAATCTAAAAATAAATAGCCTCCTGTGTGTTTGTAGGGTTGAAGAGGTGATAGAAGTGGTGAGAGTCAAACTTATTAACATTCAAAGTTACTAACTCCCCTTTATTTTATCCTATACATTACTGAGACAGCAACAATTTGTCCAAACCAACAACAGAATCACAATAGCTCTTTAAAAATTGAATCAGAAGGTGAAGAAATTGTTCTGATAAACTGGATCCAAAGCACACAATACATCACAACAAACAAGACAAAGAGGATATGAATATTCATATTTTTTCCCTACACAAGAGTGCCACCTTCTGGAGGCAGAGCGGAATAGATATAATGAAACGATGAGGCCTCCTCTGTGCTGGAAGTGAAGTGATATCAAACTGAAAGAGCGAGCAACTATTATCTAAAAAAAAGTACAGAACAGTCCAATTAGGCTAAATCTGGCATAATAATATCATAATACCTTGAAACACATTTTTCGTCTTTTGGTCATAAGTGTCCTCTATAGTATTATTATGCCAGATTTAGCCTAATTGGACTGTTCTGTACTTTTTTTTAGATACTAGTTGCTCGCTCTTTCAGCTTGATATCACTTCACCTGTATTTTTCAGGTCCTGTGGTCAACACACAGTCTGCGAGTAAGCCGCTAAACCAACCCTGATAAAGGATGACTAAGGATGACAATGACTTAGCATGAGGATGGTAACATGACTTATTCTTCCTTTCCAAAAGCCTTCGTCGTTAACCTCTGTTCTGCTTCTCTATTTCGCACGGTTTCTATTTCTTTCAACACAGCTCGGCTCCGCATATACACATCCTTTTCCTCAATCTGAGTAACGGTGTTACTGCTCCAAAGCAATAGTGCTCCGGAACTTTTCCCACATTCAGGGTAGAACACAGACAGGGCAGAACACATTCAGGGTAGAACACAGACAGGGCAGAACACATTCAGGGTAGAACACAGACAGGGCAGAACACATTCAGGGTAGAACACAGACAGGGCAGAACACATTCAGGGTAGAACACAGACAGGGAAGAACACAAACAGGGTAGAACACATTCTGGTTAGAACACAGACAGGGCAGAACACATTCAGGTTAGAACACAGACAGGGCAGAACACAGACAGGGCAGAACACATTCATGGTAGAACACAGACAGGGCAGAACACAGACAGGGCAGAACACAGACAGAGTAGAACACAGACAGGGCAGAACACATTTAGGGTAGAACACAGACAGGGTAGAACACATTCCGGTTAGAACACAGACAGGGTATACTCAGATGCAGAGTTTTGCAGGTGATCTGCCACCAGTCAGGACAGAGTCAGACTTCATAGGGACTGGCCTGGGAACAGTTTCTCCACCCAAGGCGGTAGTACAACTTTAACTAATGCAATCTAACAGGCAAAATGCTCATGTAAATAGTTATTTTAAGTGCGTCAAGCACTCGTCGATTCTTAAAGATTTGGTAAAGCCTCTTCCTCAGCTCATCTGGGGATAAAGCCTCCAGGGGAAGAGAGGGTCAATCAACGAATACTAGCTGCAGGTTTTTCTTGCTGAAGGCAAAAACCTAATACTCTGTAAAGAGACTAACATTTATATTGTGTTTACAGCACTGATATATAGGGATTTGGGTTGAAATGACCTGCTTAGTAACCAATGGCCTGCTTTCCAGAAAAACGATTAGCAGGTGGGGAGGACGAAGTGTGATGACGAGGAAGCGTAAGAAGGGCACTGTTAATATCAGAGATTTGTCTCCTGAGTATACACATTAATTTGAGGTGTACATACCTACGTCTCCCGATTACAAACCAATTAATCTTACTTATAGAACTTCAAGCTCTCTTGAGAACCTTGATGATCTCTAAATGGAGTCTGTCGACAGTAGTGAGCGCTCTGAAGTTGAGCCAGTCCAGTGTGTAGTGGGCCTGCCTATCACGACAGGTGTGGTAGAGTCTTCCACCGTTTGACCTAAGAGTCCTACCAGAGATGATTTTGGACCGGTAGGAGTGAGATTTTTGGAAAGAGTGGGTTCCTGCTTTTTGGCCGACCCATACGTTGTGTCAAGTTGTGGAGAGGACAAACTGAGAATGGTTACATCTGTGAAAGTTTTGAGAAGTGGAATTGGGGTTGTTCTGAAGGGATTTGTGGGATGGGGAGCGTATTTTAGAAATGTGTAGGGCTCTTTTTTTCTCAGAAGTACTGAGTTAGGTAGGAGGATTTAGAATTGTGGAGCTAATGTTGTAAACCATGATTGACCAAACACTCCAGCACAGTAGGTGGCAGCATGCATCTTAAACATTTGTTTGCAATACGCCATTATGTCGAAGAAAAAGAAGAAGAAGAAGCGGAAAAAGAAGTCCTCTCCAAGTGCGAACAGTTTTGAATTTAACGAACTTACAATGTTATTGTTTATTTCCAGTCGCACATTTATGACCTTCATATTCTTTCTTTGAAATTAGAGCTAAATACAGATAAATTAATCAACTAATATATACTATTAAATATAAATGAACTAAATATAATCTAACATACACAAAGTTAAAAACTAGTTGCAAATGTTTCACTTGTTGCAAATGTATTTCAGTGGTCGATTGCACCTTTTCATGTCGTCATCAAAAAGTGACGGTATTCCCCGGCAAGAAGGAGAGTTTTATTTTATTTTATTGCAGGTAAACAAACGTTTGTTTTATCAAATTAAAACTATTGCTTCACAGGTACATTTTGGATCTAAACATCTATATGTAAATTAAGACATGTTCAGTTTGCTTCAATATGTTTATCTTGATGATAATAATGCATTTGGAAGCGTGCTGGCTACATAGCTACCTAACGTTAGTTACGTAACTTAGTTAGCTATATAACGTTAGCTAGCTAACCAATTTACATCACAAGTTACAGAAATAGCCAATGTATATTCATGTTCACACAGAACCGTGTTGATTGCTGGAAAGAAACATGTCTGGCAGATTCTATTACGTCATGGTTGGTCATCATGACAACCCAGTCTTTGAAATGGAGTTTTTGCCTGTTGGTAAAGCTGAGTCAAAGGTATATATCTTTACGGTATTCTCAACATAATATAAATTCAGCAAAAAAAGAAACGTCTTCTCACTGTCAACTGCCTCTCACTGTCAACAGTTACCCCACTCTTCCACAAAGGCACCCTCACCCTCCGATCCAACAGGTCCCAGACGTGCTCAATGGGATTAAGATCCGGGCTCTTCGCTGGCCATGCCAGAACACTGACATTTCTGTCTTGCAGGAAATCATGCACAGAACGAGCAGTATGGCTGGTGGCATTGTCATGCTGGAGGGTCATGTCAGGATGAGCCTGCAGGAAAGGTACCACATGAGGGAGGAGGATGTCTTCCCTGTAACACACAGCGTTGAGATTACCTGCAATGACAACAAGCTCAGTCTGATGATTTTGTGACACACCACCCCAGACCATGACGAACCCTCCACCTCCAAATCGATCCCGCTCCAGAGTACAGGCCTCGGTGTAATGCTCATCCCTTCGACGATAAACGTGAATCCGACCATCACCACTGGTGAGACAAAACCGAGACTCGTCAGTGAAGAGCACTTTTTGCCAGTCCTGTCTGGTACAGTGACGGTGAGTTTGTGCCCATAGGCGACGTTGCCGGTGATGTCTGGTGAGGACCTGCCTTACAACAGGCCTACAAGCACTCAGTCCAGCCTCTCTCAGCCTATTGAGGACAGTCTGAGCACTGATGGAGGGATTATGCATTCCTGGTGTAACTCGGGCAGTTGTTGTAGCCATCCTGTACCTGTCCCGCAGGTGTGATGTTCAGATCCTGTGCAGGTGTTTTTACATGTGGTCTGCAACTGCGAGGATGATCGGCTGTCTGTCCTGTCTCCCTGTAGCGCTGTCTTAGGCTTCTCACAGTACGGACATAGCAATTTATTTCCCTGGCCACATCTGCAGTCTTCATGTCTCCTTGCAGCAAGCCTAAAGCACGTTCAAGCAGATTACCTACTGTTAGCTGTTAGTGTCTTAACAACCGTTCCACAGGTGCATGTTCATTAACTGTTTATGGTTCATTGAACAAGCATGGGAAACGATGTTTAAACCCTTTACAATGAAGATCTTTGAAGTAATTTGGATTTTTACGAATTATCGTTGAAAGACAGTGTCCTGAAAAAGGGACGTTTCTTTTTTTGCTGAGTTTAGATAGGTCTCTGCTCCTGACAACTGTCTAAATTGGTAGCTAGCTTCATCACTACCTATGTATTGAGATCTCTATCTACATCCACTCAAAATAAGAGGTTACTGTAATGCTCACTCAATTACATAGCTTAAAGCAGATCCAGAAGGTTTTTTTGGTCACTGTGTGTTGATCATTTGAAGTAATGTTTGAGAGCAAGTAGAAATATTTTGTGTATTCGTATGCCTTTTTCATAGAGGAATAAACACTCTTGATATGTCATTGTTTTATCCATTCTGTCTATATGTAAACAGGATGACCACCGGCATCTGAACCAGTTCATTGCACATGCAGCTCTCGACTTGGTGGATGAAAACATGTGGCTGTCCAATAACATGTACCTGAAAACTGTGGATAAGTTCAATGAGTGGTTTGTCTCTGCCTTTGTCACCGCAGGACATATCCTTTTTTGACTACTACCCAAGACCTACACGTAACTAAATAGCAGTGTCTGAGGCAGAAGGGCCCATAGGACACGATCTGGCCTTAATGGCCATGTACTCTTATAATCTCCACCTGGCAAGCCAGTAGAGGACTGGTCACCCCTCAGAGCCTGGTTCCTCTAGGTTTCTTCCTAGGTTCCTGCCTTTCTAGGGAGTTTTTCTAGCCATCATGCTTCTACATCTGCATTACTTACTGTTTGGGGTTTTAGGATGGGTTTCTGTAAAAGCACTTTGTGACATCTGCTTATTTAAAAAGGGCTTTATAAATACATTTGATTGATTTAACAGGAGCATATCTCCTGTTTCTGTAGCGAGGCAGCTTGATGTACAAGCGCAACCCCTGGACAGGACACTAGTCTATTGCAGGGACATACCCCTAATCCATCACCTTAATGCTGAGTGCCAAGCAGAGGCATCGGGTCCCATTTTTAGAGTCTTTGGCATGAATCGCCCAGGGATCCAACCTTACCCAACCTTCCAATCTCAGAGACGACACTTACCACGAGGCCATTGAGACCTATATAGCCCTGGAAACGTTGCAACAAAAAAGGGGAATAATATATTCCTGAAATATTATGTCTACAATTCAACAAATAGTAATTGTTTCCTTGGCCAAAGGGCCTAGAGAAATATGGGTAGTGTCTGTGCTCCATTTTTTCCCCCTTAACCATCTCCATCACATATGAGATTCATCATGCTTCATGATGTACGACAAGAAGACGGAATCAAAAACTTCTTTAATGATGTGTATGATTTATACATTAAGGTGAGTTGCCCTTTCTGTGCAGGTCATATACACCTAACTTAAATTAACATTCTGATGATTGATCATTGTTCAGTAATCTGTGCTCTTTTCCAGTTTGCAATGAATCCTTTCTATGAAACCAATGCTCCAATCCGGTCAACGGCATTTGACAGAAAAGTGCAGTTCCTTGGAAAGAAGCACCTCTTGAGCTAATGAACCAACCTGAGTTCTGCACCTTTTTTTTATTTTCTTCATTGTGTTTATCATACACATCATTGGTCAACGATCACCTGTTGGTTGTGTTTTGATAAGTTCACTATGGTTTACTTTCTTTATTCTTACCAACCACAGTATAAAAGATAGCATTGGGCAGTGTTTTATAATGAATTAATGGCATGTTTGAGTGTCACCAGCTTTTTGTTGCCTAGTTTGAAAATGGTCTGTATGAGGTCTCTAGTTTAATAATAGTGACATGGTCTCTGAGGTCTCTAGTTTAATAATAGTGACATGGTCTCTGAGGTCTAGTTTGATAATAGTGAAATGGTCTGTATGAGGTCTAGTTTAATAATAGTGACATGGTCTCTGAGGTCTAGTTTAATAATAGTGACATGGTCTCTGAGGTCTAGTTTAATAATAGTGACATGGTCTGTATGAGGTCTAGTTTGGTAATAGTGACATGGTCTGTATGAGGTCTAGTTTGGTAATAGTGACATGGTCTGTATGAGGTCTAGTTTGGTAATAGTGACATGGTCTGTATGAGGTCTAGTTTGGTAATAGTGACATGGTCTGTATGAGGTCTAGTTTGGTAATAGTGACATGGTCTGTATGAGGTCTAGTTTGGTAATAGTGACATGGTCTGTATGAGGTCTAGTTTGGTAATAGTGACATGGTCTGTATGAGGTCTAGTTTGGTAATAGTGACATGGTCTGTATGAGGTCTAGTTTGGTAATAGTGACATGGTCTCTGAGGTCTAGTTTGATAATAGTGACATGGTCTGTATGAGGTCTAGTTTGGTAATAGTGACATGGTCTGTATGAGGTCTAGTTTGGTAATAGTGACATGGTCTGTATGAGGTCTAGTTTGATAATAGTGACATGGTCTGTATGAGGTCTAGTTTGGTAATAGTGACATGGTCTGTATGAGGTCTAGTTTGATAATAGTGACATGGTCTGTATGAGGTCTAGTTTGATAATAGTGACATGGTCTGTATGAGGTCTAGTTTGGTAATAGTGACATGGTCTGTATGAGGTCTAGTTTGATAATAGTGACATGGTCTGTATGAGGTCTAGTTTGATAATAGTGACATGGTCTGTATGAGGTCTAGTTTGGTAATAGTGACATGGTCTGTATGAGGTCTAGTTTGGTAATAGTGACATGGTCTGTATGAGGTCTAGTTTGGTAATAGTGACATGGTCTGTATGAGGTCTAGTTTGGTAATAGTGACATGGTCTCTATGAGGTCTAGTTTGGTAATAGTGACATGGTCTGTATGAGGTCTAGTTTGATAATAGTGACATGGTCTGTATGAGGTCTAGTTTGGTAATAGTGACATGGTCTCTGAGGTCTAGTTTAATAATAGTGACATGGTCTGTATGAGGTCTAGTTTGATAATAGTGACATGGTCTGTATGAGGTCTAGTTTGATAATAGTGACATGGTCTCTGAGGTCTAGTTTAATAATAGTGACATGGTCTGTATGAGGTCTAGTTTAATAATAGTGACATGGTCTCTGAGGTCTAGTTTGATAATAGTGACATGGTCTCTGAGGTCTAGTTTAATAATAGTGACATGGTCTGTATGAGGTCTAGTTTAATAATAGTGACATGGTCTCTATGAGGTCTAGTTTGGTAATAGTGACATGGTCTGTATGAGGTCTAGTTTGATAATAGTGACATGGTCTGTATGAGGTCTAGTTTAATAATAGTGACATGGTCTCTATGAGGTCTAGTTTGGTAATAGTGACATGGTCTGTATGAGGTCTAGTTTGATAATAGTGACATGGTCTCTCTGAGGTCTAGTTTGATAATAGTGACATGGTCTGTATGAGGTCTAGTTTGGTAATAGTGACATGGTCTCTGAGGTCTAGTTTGATAATAGTGACATGGTCTGTATGAGGTCTAGTTTGGTAATAGTGACATGGTCTGTATGAGGTCTAGTTTGATAATAGTGACATGGTCTCTGAGGTCTAGTTTGGTAATAGTGACATGGTCTGTATGAGGTCTAGTTTGGTAATAGTGACATGGTCTCTGAGGTCTAGTTTGGTAATAGTGACATGGTCTCTGAGGTCTAGTTTGGTAATAGTGACATGGTCTGTATGAGGTCTAGTTTGGTAATAGTGACATGGTCTGTATGAGGTCTAGTTTGATAATAGTGACATGGTCTGTATGAGGTCTAGTTTGGTAATAGTGACATGGTCTGTATGAGGTCTAGTTTGGTAATAGTGACATGGTCTCTGAGGTCTAGTTTGATAATAGTGACATGGTCTGTATGAGGTCTAGTTTGGTAATAGTGACATGGTCTCTGAGGTCTAGTTTGGTAATAGTGACATGGTCTCTGAGGTCTAGTTTGGTAATAGTGACATGGTCTCTGAGGTCTAGTTTGGTAATAGTGACATGGTCTGTATGAGGTCTAGTTTGGTAATAGTGACATGGTCTGTATGAGGTCTAGTTTGGTAATAGTGACATGGTCTGTATGAGGTCTAGTTTGATAATAGTGACATGGTCTGTATGAGGTCTAGTTTGGTAATAGTGACATGGTCTGTATGAGGTCTAGTTTGGTAATAGTGACATGGTCTCTGAGGTCTAGTTTGATAATAGTGACATGGTCTGTATGAGGTCTAGTTTGGTAATAGTGACATGGTCTGTATGAGGTCTAGTTTGGTAATAGTGACATGGTCTGTATGAGGTCTAGTTTGGTAATAGTGACATGGTCTGTATGAGGTCTAGTTTGGTAATAGTGACATGGTCTGTATGAGGTCTAGTTTGATAATAGTGACATGGTCTCTATGAGGTCTAGTTTGATAATAGTGACATGGTCTGTATGAGGTCTAGTTTGGTAATAGTGACATGGTCTGTATGAGGTCTAGTTTGGTAATAGTGACATGGTCTGTATGAGGTCTAGTTTGATAATAGTGACATGGTCTCTGAGGTCTAGTTTGGTAATAGTGACATGGTCTCTGAGGTCTAGTTTGATAATAGTGACATGGTCTGTATGAGGTCTAGTTTGGTAATAGTGACATGGTCTCTGAGGTCTAGTTTGATAATAGTGACATGGTCTCTGAGGTCTAGTTTGGTAATAGTGACATGGTCTCTGAGGTCTAGTTTGGTAATAGTGACATGGTCTGTATGAGGTCTAGTTTGGTAATAGTGACATGGTCTCTGAGGTCTAGTTTGGTAATAGTGACATGGTCTGTATGAGGTCTAGTTTGATAATAGTGACATGGTCTGTATGAGGTCTAGTTTGGTAATAGTGACATGGTCTGTATGAGGTCTAGTTTGGTAATAGTGACATGGTCTGTATGAGGTCTAGTTTGGTAATAGTGACATGGTCTGTATGAGGTCTAGTTTGATAATAGTGACATGGTCTGTATGAGGTCTAGTTTGGTAATAGTGACATGGTCTCTATGAGGTCTAGTTTGATAATAGTGACATGGTCTGTATGAGCTTGGTTAAAACATGTATATTTAATTTCTGATGTTTGTGAAATGTTCTATGTCTTACTGACCAGATTCTCTCATCAAAACACTTTGGAAATAATTCACTAGCGTGCATGTGTGTGCCTTTGCCATACAAACTAATGGCAGAACATTTCACTTATCATTAAGCATGTACAAAGACCAGCCGATGCAAACAAACACTCACATTCTGCGTGTAATAGATCCTGTATATATGCAGTAATAATCACTACACCAGAAAACATTTCCCAAATGACTTACTGCGGAAGTCTAACTGATATCTTTTTCACATTTAACAAAGTGTTTCCCCCCCCTGTGTAACAGTGGAGACTAAAAACAAACGTCTTCAGGGAAGATCATTCATTCAAGGACTGTTTTTATTCAAATAGCATTTTTCATTCAACTTGCATTCCAGTCATTCTGGACAACACTGCTGTAGCAAAATGATATAAAAGCTGAGCAAGGAAAACTGTTCTCAGCACTCTTATTTTGTGAGGATGTACAATACTGTAAAATCAATAAGCAATGATTGTTGAAATCAAAGTTTAGTATTAAAACTATACTAGTGTGTAAGAAAATGAAATTGATCTCCATAAATGTAAAGAAAATACATGTTAGATAAGACGCCCATAGAAGAAAAAAAAATGGACAGGTACATACATTAACCATGGTTTATCATATCCACCACCATCTCCAAGTTCATAATGTATCACCCATCTGTTAATTACAGTTAACCATCTGTAATTCTGTAATGGTAAAAACAAGGTTCTGTACTAACTTATTGGTAGAGAGCAGAATGTCATGCAGCATAAGAACTCTTTATTCATTTAATATTTATAATTTCAGCTCGTCCTGTGCAAGTGTTGAACATTGTGTCCATTGCATAATGATAAGTCATTCATTATGGTATGTTGTGCAGATATCGCAAGGCCAGGAAATTCAGCTACCAGCACCAATAATATTATATGATAAAGTAAGAGTAAGTAAGTAATAGAGTAAGAAATCCTCAACCTTCATTTCTGCTTAGATTTCTCTCTGTACTATAAAGTAGTGATGCTAGATTAGTGCTTCAACTTTTTCAAATGAAGACTGCATAAATTACTCTGCTTTGTATTAACATTTGTTGTATTAAATATTAATATATTATGTTTGGATTTTTTTTTTAACCTAATCCCATTTAAACTCAATTGATGATTAAAAGTGACTTGCTTCTACTGTATCACATTTGGGTGGGATTATATTTACATATGGTCCGCAATATTTTTTGAATGGAATCAATTATGATACTTTCACTGGTAAGGCCGCTCATCTCAACCTTGGTTTCAGTCACAGTGTAAGAAAACCTTTCTACAAAAAAATGTACTTCTTTCTGGCTGTGTAATATGAACAGGAAGCGATGCTTTGTGAATGTATTTCTGGCAACCACATTGATGATTCAAAGATTGCACTGATTTAAATTATAATGCATTTCTTGGTGGAATCTGACAAAAATAATACTCTTCTTCAGTACCCACTTTACATTCAATGAGTCCCAAGACCAACAAACCCATTGGAATATCATCCACGGACACTAGCCAGTGCTTGCTTACTGTACTTGAGAGCATGAGTGTTAATAAATACGCCTGTGTGTCCTCCTAGCTCCAGTTCTTTATAAGTTGTATAACCAGTGTTTGACTTGGGCAGGAGCTCAACAGAACGGAGTACCGGCACCTCAAAATGTTCTACTGCTTGGGCTCCTGGTTCCTCTTTTATAGAATATTAGTTCAAAAGTATTGTGGAGCTCCTGCACCTAAATGTAAACAGTACCGGCACCCAAAATGAATACTGGCACCTCTTTCAGTCCAAGTCAAGCACTGGGTAAGCCCTACACGTTGTCAACAGCAGGAAGTGCTGGAGCGGGGCTGTCTGTGGAGGTTGACTGTATCCGTGGGGATGAGGTGGTCTGCCCTCTCCTCCATGGCCAGCACTCTCCTCACTGCCTCCTCAAAGGCTATGGTTACGTTGGTGGAATCCTTGGCACTGGTTTCATAGTAAGGGTGATTGCCATTTTCCCGACACCACTGTTGGGCATCTTCAGCAGAAACTTGCCGTTCCGACACATCCACCTTGTTCCCCAGCACCACGAAGGGGAACTTCTCGGGCTCCTTGACATCGGCATAGTAGATGAACTCCTTCTTCCAGTTGGCCAGGTTGTGGAAGCTCTGGTTGTCGTCCACGCTGAATGTGAGCAGACAGCAGTCGGAGCCGCGGTAGAAGGGAGTCCTGAGGCTGCGGAAACGCTCCTGTCCCGCCGTGTCCCAGATCTGCATGGTGACCAGACGACCGTCCACCTCCAGGTCCTTGTTGAGGAACTCCACTCCGATGGTGTGGAAGAGGTGCGTGTCAAACTTGTTGGTGACGTAGCGGTTCATGAGGGAGCTCTTCCCCACTCCTCCGTCTCCTAGCAGGATGACTTTCAGCAGGGATGACTTGGTGGCCATGGCTCTTAACAAAACGTGGTCTCTTCCTCTGGAAAATAGGACCTAGGGGACAGGATGTAATGTGTAACTAACAACTGTCACACAATAGCCTTCAGGTTTTTCAAATCTGTTTCAACTAACAAAAAATAATTTTTAGGAGCCAGACTTACCTTTACTACTCAGTGTAGATATTCTGAAACCTAAGAAAAACACTTGAATGTTAGCACTTTTATCTTACAGTGGCATTCACAGCAAATCAACCCCCCACTCAAACAGGGGGAAGGGGACTTACCCGTGAATTATTGAAGCCTCCAGCTGGCCAGGATCATGTGCTATAGACATTAGCTGCTTGGTCACATGTGTCTATGTTTCGTGTCGGTCATTATCTTAACCGTGGTCAACATTCAACCAGCTGGAACGAAATAGCAAACAATGTGTTGACTGAACCTGCAAGCATATATACAGTACAGTGACTGCACAGCTGTCTGTAACCAGCCTTTTACAAAACATTACCGATACATAAACTGTCACGTCATAGCTAGCTAACAAGTGACATTGCTCAAGCATAGTTATCTGGAAAATGATACGAACAAATGCCTATTACCCGCGGAATAATGTTTGAAACTTAGCGTGAATAGTTAGCTATAAGAAATAGGGCAAACATACGCCCGCACAACAGTCTGAAGTTGGATGACAGTCGATATTTAGCTAACTTACCTAGCTGATTTAGCTAGCGTTGTTACTACCTAACGTAGATGCCACATTGTCTTCTCCTATTGACTAGCTAACAAGCCTGCTGAAAAAGATTACGCCAGCTAGCTAAACCATAAGACACTGATAATGGGACTTAGTTATTCATTTACCGTTGCCAAGTTTTGAACGACTGTGATAGTTTATAGCTTTTTTTGTAGCTGTCCCCCTAGGATGGTCTTCAACAGCAGTTAGCTAGCCTAGCAGCTTCTCCCTCGAACAACATCTGA
This sequence comes from Salvelinus alpinus, assembly GCF_045679555.1. NCBI lineage: Eukaryota > Metazoa > Chordata > Actinopteri > Salmoniformes > Salmonidae > Salvelinus > Salvelinus alpinus. The sequence goes on along the minus strand of NC_092105.1, from coordinate 10,849,030 downwards.
TAGGTGCGTCTGCGGGCTAACATTAGCTTCTGTTTCCACTCATGTGACCTAAGAAGTCTCGAATTGTTCTCGAGTCACATCACTCAGTTTGAATTGCAGATTATTTATGATACAATGAATTATAAACAAATACAACAATACTGTTGACTAAGTTTTTGCCAGTATATAGCTATCTCCAGTATTCAATCGAACCTCCAACAGAGACCACATCTTATTCTTACAGAAACAGCCACCAGAGGACGACAAAACACACGGTAGATAGTACCAAACCAGAAACCACACGGTAGATAGTACCAGACCAGACACCACACGGTAGATAGTACCAGACCAGACACCACACGGTAGGACCAGACACCACACGGTAGATAGGACCAGACCAGACACCACACGGTAGATAGGACCAGACACCACACGGTAGATAGGACCAGACACCACACGGTAGATAGGACCAGTCCAGACACCACACAGTAGGACCAGACCAGACACCACACGGTAGATAGGACCAGACACCACACGGTAGATAGGACCAGTCCAGACACCACACAGTAGGACCAGACCAGACACCACACGGTAGATAGGACAATACCAGACACCACACGGTAGAACCAGTCCAGACACCACACAGTAGTACCAATCAATCAAATCTATTTATAATGCCCTTTTTACATCAGCCAATGTCACAAAGTGCTATACAGAAACCCAGCCGAAAACCCCAAATAGCAAGCAATGCAGATGTAGAAGCACGGTGGCTAGGAAAAACTCCCTAGAATGGCTGGAACCTAGAAAGAAACCTAGAGAGGAACCAGGCTCTGAGGGGTGGCCAGTCCTCTTCTGGCTGTCCCGGGTAGAGATTATAACAGAACATGGCCAAGATGTTCAAACGTTCATAGATGACCAGCAGGGTCAGATAATAATAGTTACAGTGGTTATAGAGGGTGTAACAGGTCAGCACCTCAGGAGTAAATGTCAGTTGCCTTTTCATAGCCGATCATTAAGAGTTAGAGACAGCAGGTGCGGTAGAGAGTCCAAAACAGTAGGTCCGGGACAAGGTAGCACGTCCAGTGAACAGGTCAGGGTTCCATAGCCGCAGGCACAAAAGTTGAAACTGGAGCAGCAGCATGACCAGGTGGACTGGGGACAGCAAGGAGTCATCAGGCCAAGTAGTCCTGAGGCATGGTCCTAGGGCTCAGGTCCTTTTTTGAAAATCTTCCTCTGATTTGCCATCCAAAGGGTCCAAGCTATAACATGTAGTGTTGTTTTGTTAGATACAATTCTTCTTTACATCCCAAAAAGTCAGTTTAGTTGGCGCCATTGATTTGAGTAATCCACTCGTTCAACATGCAGAGAAAGGAATCCAAAAATCTACTGCTAAACTTTGTAAAAACAAGTAAAAAAAAGTTTATATTGACCCTAAAATGTAATCAAACTATAATATTTCATACGGAAAGAAGTATGTTCAATAGGAAAACGATATTAGCAGGTGCACCTCGTATTCATCGCACGCGAATACACACATTTCCAATAGTGTGTCCCTGTAGTACAACTTATTATTCTTACTTGTATAGGACCAGACCAGAGACCACACGGTAGAACCAGTCCAGACAACATGGTAGGACCAGTCCAGACAACACAGTAGGACCAGTCCAGACAACACAGTAGGACCAGAACAGACACCACACGGTAGGACTAAACCAGAGACCACACGGTAGGACCAGAAACCACACGGTAGATAGGACCGGACCAGACACCACACGGTAGATACGACCGGACCAGACACCACACGGTAGATAGGATCAGGCGCCACACGGTAGGACCAGACCAGACACCACACGGTAGATAGGACCAGACACCACACGGTAGGACCAGACCAGACACCACACGGTAGGACCAGACCAGACACCACACGGTAGATAGGACCAGACCAGACACCACACGGTAGGACCAGACCAGACACCACACGGTGGGACCAATCCAGACACCACACGGTAGGACCAGACCAGACACCACACGGTAGATTGGACCAGACACCACATGGTAGGACCATACCAGACACCACATGGTAGGACCAGACCAGACACCACACGGTGGGAATAGACCAGACACCACACGGTAGATGGGACCAGACCATACACCACATGGTGCGACCAGACCAGAAACCACATGGTAGATAGGACCAGACACCAAACGGTAGGTAGGACCATACACCAAATGGTAGGACCAAACCAGACACCAGAGAGACAACCAAATCTAGATACCTTTGGTAGAATCTTTGACCAGAGACCATAGGATAGACAAAGTTAAAGATAAAGCATTACCTTGGTAAATTGTTTATGCTAAAAAAAAAAATGTGTGAGTGCACAAAAGCTCCTTTTTAACATTTTTCCTCCATGAACTGTAGGCCCCATAGTTTCCATTGTCTGGTAGTTGATTTCATGCCTGTAGGCCCAATCTTTTCATTGTCTGTTGTGGTCTATTTGAGTCCTCCCGGCCAAGTAAATAGCATTCTTCTTTTGCAATGTCCATGTAACACATGCCCTACAAAAGGCTTTTCCACCACTGTTTTTTTCTAAGTGAACATGTGTGACTTTCTGTGGGAATAGAGATTGGGGGAACAGCAACTTTCTAGCAGCTATGACAAGGTCAAGATTGAAGGTGTGTGAGCGGTTGTATACAGTTTCAGTATACAGGGCCCCATAGACTCCGTGACAAGCAGCAGCTAGTGACCACGGGCAAAGACCATGAGAAAAAAAATATGAACAGAGCCCTTTATAAAAACGTTTTTTTTTATGTAATACAATATAAAAGCGCAATTTACAGCAGTTATGCTTTGTTACATACACATACTATGATTATAAAACGTGTAGGCTTCAAGGGAAGACTTCTTGATGAATCTAATATTAATATTACAAGTCTTAGTCTATCTTATTTTTATATATTGCAGCTAACTGCAATATTTCACTTAGAAAAAGAAGAAGCAATACAATAGAATGTTTTTTTTTTGTAGATAAGCCTGCCGTATCCTGCCACTTATGTGAAAATAATTGAAGATATTTAAAAACATTTGTGAACATTATTGAAAAACTGAAGTGTATGTAGTGGATCATTTATGTGTGGACACTACTCTTTGTCTTGGTGGCTCAAGTGAAAGGAAAAGCTTGAAAACTTGCAGATGAAATCCCTGCACATACCAATAATGCTCAAACGCTTTCCTATGTGGACGGCTGAACTGCCAAACATTCTGCAAATACAAATTTTTCTTAATACTTGTTGTACTGTACTGCAAAAAAAATACACCCTTAGTTTGGGATTAGGAAGATGTGTCTGCTCTCCAAAAAGAGTAGACTAAAGGGAGAGACTGATGCTAGCTCTGCCTCTGAGGTCTGTGTCAAACACAGTGGACTGATTTCTACAGGTTCAGAGTTCACAGTTTAAAAGATGGCCGTGTCTTCCTCTTGACAGTAGCCTGACGTCAGCACCACGTTGTCCAGCCCAATCTCTCCCCCAACTCCATTCCCACGTTCAGCTTCAAAGATGATCTGCAGAATGACAGCAAAGATGTTGATTAGATGTTTTGGAAATTGGGACTTGTGTGGTGTATTTTGTTCCCTTTGACAGTGGCCATATTGGCAAGTGTGGTGATTAAATTAAACCACATTGAGTTGGTAAATCCGATATTCACAGAACATACACCGGCGCCATTCTATGAGTCCTTTATCATTCTAGGTGTTTGGAATGGAATGATGACTCACAGATTCTGGGGCCTGGTTCTTCCAGGCCACAGTGAGCAGTTCTGTCTGCCAATCCTGACCCCGGCTGCGGCTCCGCAACCACACAAGTTCGGTGCTATTGTTCAACAGCACCCGCAGCGTGCCCACCTGGCTGCCCATCACGCGGTAGTTGAAGGTGAGGCAGAAGCCTCCCTGCTGGGCCCGGTCACTGAGGAGCAGCTTTAGCCTGGCCTGGTCCTGCTTCTCTCCCAGAAGACCACTCATAGCCATGTAGTACTCCATACCTGGGGGTTAGGGACCAGGGAGTGGACACAGGCTGATCACTGATAGTCCTTAACGTATGACCAACAGCTATTTGGGAATACATAGATTAAGCACAGCAAAGAGAAACTTCTGGAAGATAGATTCAGACGATCATGTGAACAATAAAGGATTTACCTTATCGGTCATTGTATGAAACTATATGCATCTACATGGCAAATATAGAAGGTAAATACTATTTATGCCCAATTAATAGTATAATTTGTACCGTTTTCATGGTAGGACACGCTCCAGTCAAAACTATCGTCCTTGTCTTGCACCCACTCACACACGCCCTGATCGAAGTTGCAGTCCATGAAGAACTCTGGAAGGCACAGTCAGATGTCAACAATTCACAGGGATTATGAAGGTATGGTTACCCACATTATGTTAACAAGTAAAGCAAGGATTACCTTCCTGTCCTGGAGCTATTTCGATCTCTTTGACATCCGTTGCAGGACCAAATACTGACTCAAAGTCCTCTGAAACTGATTTGGGAGACAGATAAGTCTTTTAAGATAAGGTACATAAAATGTCAAAATAATGTACTTAACTTTTGGAAAAAAAACACCAAAAAAAATCAAGACATGACATTCAAACAGGATATCAACAGCCTTGATTATTTAATTTACTTAATAATATAGCTCTATTTTAGTTACAAGCATTCTTCTGAAGATATGTGATTCCTGAAAATCTTCCAGATGATTATGCAGTTGAGAGATTTCCCCTCATAAAACAAAAGCCAGTAAGGGGCTTTTTACCTGCAAGTGGAAGCCTGCCCTGCTGCCATTCATCTGTCAGAATGGTGCCTTTTAACCGTAGGATATTACAACTGAAGCATCTTAAAGCTCTTCCAACAAACTTCCCCCTTCACCGAGTTGCCCTAGACAACCAGATGTATGCAACTTTGTTAATTGAACCCTGACCAGCCAGAGGGGGCTGGTGTTTGAGGAGCTGATGACAGACTCTCTCTTTCAAGGACTCTGTTTGCTGAACAGCTGTTCTGAGGGATGATAATACAAGTCTCTGCAAGCACAGGGAGAGCTGTGTGTATCCTGAGGCGCTCACATGGCGGCGGACTAAAATTCCTCCCTGGAGCTGATGGATGTCTCAGGGCCTGTCTCCTCTTGCTTTCTGAGTCGTCCTGCCGAAAGCTCAGGCTACTGTCAGACTTGCTTCCTTATAAAGAGATCAACAGTAGTGGCGAGCGGTATCCTTGTTACTGTCTCACTGAGAGGTATACCATCGCACCAGTGATCCTTTGCCTACTCTCGTATGGGTTTTGATCGTAAGATCCAGAGCCAATAATTCAAGCTATTTTGGCCCAAATCTCCGTTTAGGAGAAATAAGTAGACCTGTGCCAACATCGCGACGACCAGATGCTCTCGGACTATGAGAGAAAACCTAGTCAGATGAAGTTCTCTGGGGTGATCCATGTCTCCGTCAGGGCCAAAACGTTAGACTGCAGAGACACCTTTATGTGTACGTGTGTTTTATACCAAGAGCTAAGCGTCTTCTTCTTCCTAAACAAAATGACTGATTTGACATGAGAGGCTTATTTTATTACTTTTATACATGCTTGCCTGATTATACTCATCTCTATGCAATGTCTTCATGCTTGCTTTTAAACCTTCAGTTTCAGCGCATGGCCAGAGAATGAGAAGGTTAGAGAAGTGGTCATGTGTGACAGTTTGACTGGTGGCCTCAGTGCGTCCACCTCTTTCCCAGGCCTGGTTGTGTGGGATTGTCACACTGGTAGTCAGCACTTACGTTTCAACAGCAGTTTTTCCTGTCTTTAGTCTCCCTTTAAAAGGTCAATGGCAAATGACAGGGGCAAAACAGAATACTGTTTCAAACACTAGAACCAGATCTGTTTGATTACATCAACCAAAATGCATAGAGCGTATTGAACTACATGCAGCATTAAACTGTATGTTAGTTCAACTTCCTCTTGCTACATCTTATTTAGAACAGGAAGAAACACAGTAACAACTCTTCTAATGTGTTGATGGCTCGTCATCTAACCAAATTAGCTATTTATACCTCTACAAGTTTTGATGTATTTACAGAATGTGAAACATAGGCCGTTCTCTGCTTACTGATAATGAGTCTTTCATTTTGAGCCATAGAGCTACTCAGTGCATAGAACATGAAGCAACAGGCTGAATCATGACACACAGGTCCAGGGCTTAAAACTGACTTTTTATTGTGAAATGGTTCTCCTCAAGCTAATGCTGCCTGACAGTCTGACACCATGCTACAGCTTTGATAGAAGTAAGGGACTCAATCCAGGCCATTAGTCCAGCTAACCAAACCAGCCTGATGGTCTGGGGATAGAAGCTATTGACCAGTCTGTTAGTTTTAGCCATGATTCTCCTGTACTGCCCGTGTCTGAATGATGTAAACAGGGAGAACAGGCTGAGGTCCCTGATGATCTTCGTGGCCTTCCTGTGACACCTGGTGTTGTAGGTGTCCTGGAGAGCAGGCAGTGAGAGCAGCCATCGAGAGCATGCAGCCCGACAGCATGCTCTCGATGGTGCTCCTGTAGACTACTGTGACGGCCCTCGGGACAGGGCAAATTTCTTCAGCCTCCTGGGGTTAGAGAGTCGCTGTTGTGCCTTCTTCACCACGGTGTCCGTATGATTTGACAATTTCAGCTCCTTGGAGATCTGTACACCGAGGAACTTGACGTCTTTACGGCGGCCCCTGTTGATGAGGATGAGGGCATGCCTAGCCTGGTTCTTCCTGGAGTCCTCAATCAGCTCCTTTGTTTTGCCGACATTGAGGGAGAGGTTGTTTACAGTGGCTTGCAAAAGTATTCACCCCCCTTGGAATTTTTCCTATTTTGTTGCCTTACAACCTGGAATTAAAATAGATTTTTTTGGGGCTATGTATCATTTGACTTTTACAACATGCCTACCACTTTGAAGATGCAAAATATTTTTTATTGTGAAACAAATGAGAAATAAGACAAAAAAAGAACTTGAGCGTGCATAACTATTCACCCCACCCAAAGTCAATACTTTGTAGAGCCACCATTTGCAGCAATTACAGCTGCAAGTCTCTTGGGGTATGTCTCTATAAGCTTGGCACATCTAGCAACTGGGATTTTTGCCCATTCTTCAAGGCAGAACTGCTCCAGCTCCTTCAAGTTGGATGGGTTCTGCTGGTTTACAGCAATCTTTAAGTCACACCACAGATTCTCAATTGGATTGAGGTCTGGGCTTTGACCAGGCCATTCCAAGACATTTAAATGTTTCCCCTTAAATCACTCGAGTGTTGCTTTAGCAGTATGCTTAGGGTCATTATCCTGCTGGAAGGTGAACCTCCGTCCCAGTCTCAAATCTCTGGAAGACTGAAACAGGTTTCCCTCAAGAATTTCCCTGTATTTAGCACCAGCCATCATTCCTTCAATTCTGACCAGTTTCCCAGTCCCTGCTGATGAAAACATCCCCACAGCATGATGCTGCCACCACCATGGTGGGATGGCAGCATCAGGGATGGTATTCTCGGGGTGGCGAGAGGTGTTGGGTTTTTGCCAGACATAGCGTTTTCCTTGATGGCCAAATAGCTACATTTTAGTCTCATCTGACCAGAGTACCTTCTTCCATATGTTTGGGGAGTCTCCCACATGCCTTTTGGTGAACAACAAATGTGTTTGCTTATTTTTGTCATTACGCAATGGCCTTTTTCTGGCCACTCTTCCGTAAAGCCCAGCTCTGTGGATTGTACGGCTTAAAGTGGTCCTATGGGCAGATATTCCAATCTCCGCTGTGAAGCTTTGCAGCTCCTCCAGGGTTATCTTTGGTCTCTTTGTTGCCTCTCTGATTAATGCTCTCCTTGCCTTGTCTGTGCGATTTGGTGGGCGGCCCTCTCTTGGCAGGTTTGTTGTGGTGCCATATTCTTTTCATTTTTTAATAATGGATTTAATTGTGCTCTGTGGGATGTTCAAAGTTTCAGATATTTTTTTAAACCCCAACCCTGATCTGTACTTCTCCACAACTTTGTCCATGACCTGTTTGGAGAGCTCCTTGGTCTTCATGGTGCCGCTTGCTTGGTGGTGCCCCTTGCTTAGTGGTGTTGCAGACTCTGGGGCCTTTCAGAACAGGTGTATACAGGTGTATATACACTGAGATCATGTGACACTTAGATTGCACACGGGTGGACTTTATTTAACTAATTATGTGACTTCTGAAGGTAATTGGTTGCACCAGATCTTATTTAGGGGCTTCACAGTAAAGGGGGTGAATGCATATGCACGCACCACTTTTCAGTTTTTTATTTTATTAAATGTTTTGAAATAAGTGATTTTTTCCATTTCACTTCACCAATTTAGACTATTTTGTGTATTGGAACTGTGTGAGGCCACGTAGTCATGGGTATACAGGAGGGAACTGAGTAAGAACCCTTGTGGGGCACCCGTGTTGAGGATCAGCATGGAGGAGGTAATGTTGCCTACCTTCACCACCTGGGGGCGGCCCGTCAGGAAGTCCAGGACAAAGTTGCATAGGGAGGAGTTCAGTCCCAGGGCTCTGAGCTTCGTGGTGAGCTTAGAGGGCACTATGGTATTGAAGGCTGAGCTGTAGTCTATGAACAGCATCCTTACATATGCATTTCTCTTGTCCAGGTGGGTGAAGTCAGTTGGCAGTGCAATGGCGATTGAGTCGTCCGTGGATCTTTGACTAGCCTCACGAATCACTTCATGATGACGGAAGTGTTGGTCGGTAGTCATTCAGTTCAGTTACTTTCCCTTTCTTGGGCACAGGGATGATAATGGACATCTTGAAGCAGGTTTGGAATAATGGCCTGAGCTAGAAAATGTCTGAACACAAAAGCTAGCTGGTCTGCACATGTTCTGAGGGTGCAGCTAGGGATATCATCTGGGCCTGCAGCCCTGTGAGGTTCTTTCCTCGGCAGCTCAGAGTCATTTTGCTCGAAGTGTGAGAAAAAAATGTGTTTTTCTCCTCGTCCGGTAGGGCAGCGTTGGTGACCTCAATTTGACTGTGATAGTTAGAAGCCCCTGCCACATACGCCTCGTATCCGACCTGCTGAATTGCTCCTCCACTTTGTCCCTATACTTGTGCCTCGCCATCTTGATCGATCTGCGTAGCTATTATTTGTACCGTTTAACCATACAATTGTCCCCGGTCACCTTGGCGTGTTTAGAAGCAGCATCTCTCTCCTTTAGTTTCCTGACAAGGCTGCCATCAATCCATGGGTTTTTGATTTGGATCGTTTTTGAAAGACACCATCGGAATTACATCATGCTTTTTTAGATGAATCCAGTGACTGTGTCGGCTTATTCATTGATGTTATCCCCAGAGGCGGCCTGGAACATATTCCAGTCCACATGATCAAAACAGTCAATATGTTTATAGTAATTCAGGAGCATGGTTCTCAAATTCTAAACTTAATGCTGCCTCCAGGTACTCAGTTTCCAGTTTGTTCTGGGTCCAATGAAGATCTTTGAGAGCATTTTTGCTGTCGGTGGGATGTACACAGCCATGGCGATAATCCCTGAGAACTCTCTTGGAAGGTAAAAATGGCTGCAATAAACTACCAAGTATTTCAAGTCGGGAGAGCAGAAACTCACAAGTTCCTGTCTGTGTTCCCCGTCACACCACTTATTATTGGTCATAAAGCAGAGCCCCCGCCTTTGTTCTTGCCAGAGAGAACTCTCTTCCTATCCTCTTGATGAACTGTATAACCCGCTGGTTGTATTCATGGGTTGCATGTTTCGTCACAATATTGTTTTGAACATTTGCTTTGGACTGATGCCCAACTGAGCATTCTACTCAACACATCATTAGGGTCAGTGCTGATGAAGATGTAATCAAAAGTGCATTACATTGTCATGGAAATACAATGGCATTCAAAAGGAGGCAAATAAATAGCAGAAAAACCTTTTGTCATCATTTTAATACCACCAGATTGACTGTATATGCAGTATAACGTTAGCTAGCTAGCTAAGATTGAGGGGAAGCCACTGGATTTTAGCTAGTTAACGTTAGCATAAAAAACTATTTTTGACAAACTTTGCTAGCTAATGACAACATTGCCATCTGTCATTTGACAACATGATAAGGTTTGTAAAGTTGTTTCCTACTAAATATTTCACTACTTTAGCAATGTCATCGCACTAACCCTGTGACCATCCATCTCCGAACTTTGCGTAGTTATGTGTTTGAAGTTGTCCTGTATAGTGTCATTTGGGGGCATAGAAAATGTGTAACCATCCTAAATTTAACAGGGTGAAGAGAACAGTATGTATCACAAATTCTTGAAACAAATGAGGGATTTTATTTCTGAATAACTACGAGCGCTGCACATTACCACAGCAGTAATGGTGTACGAACTTCCATAGTATCAGTGTTGGAATAATCAGATTTGGGACCACCCACGATGGCAATAAAAAGGTAGATTAGTGGGAAAGAGTTAGAGGGAAATAAGGCTTACTGAAAACATCTCCTCTTGAATTAAGCTTGTTGTCCACATCTGTCTCCTCCTCATCTTCCTCTTCTTCCTCCTCCCCTACATCAGTAAAGCCCACCTGTCCCACCTCCTCTGAGCCACCCATATAGGTCTCCCCGTCATAGTCGAAGGGCTGCAAGCGGATCTGAGGGGGGACGGTCACCTTGGGCTCGGGGATGACGTTCTTGATCTGCTCTTTGTCCAGCTTCCCTGGCAGCCTCACTGGGGACTCTGGGATAGCTGCAGGAAGAAGGACCATGTCACACATCTGGAACTACAGAGGTGGAATCTGATGCAATTATACAAGAGTTTAGGTGTACATTCTGGGGTTACACCGCCATTCTAGATTATAAAGCCATTCTAGATTATAAAAACATTATGGATTATAAAACCATTATAGATTACAAAGACATTATGGATTATAAAGCCATTCTAGATTATAAAAACATTATGGATTATAAAACCATTATAGATTACAAAGACATTATGGATTATAAAGACATTATAGATTATAAAGACATTATAGATTATAAACCATTATAGATTATAAAGCCATTTTAGAATATAAAGCCATTATAGATTATGAAACTATTATAGATCATAAAGACATTATAGATTATAAAGACGACATAGGATATAAAGACAATTGACAAAACATATGTCAGACAGTATATCACTGTAATTTGTTCTTAATAACTTACCTTGTTCATTGAAATACATGCATTTGCTTATGTGTAAACATGTTTTCATAGACAGATGAGCATAGAGGGTAGGACGACAAACAGGAATATCATACTCCATGCATGGGAAGCATGACAGCCAGACTCAGCTATATACAGTGCATTTGGAAATTATTCAGACCCCTTGACTTTTTCCACATCAATCGACACACAATGCCCCATAATGACAAAGCAAAAACAGGTTTTTAGACATTTTTGCTAATGTATAAAAAAAAAACAGAAATACCTTATTTACGTCAGTATTCAGACATTTTGCTATGAGACTCAATTGAGCTCAGGTACATCCTGTTTCCATTGATCATCCTTGAGATGTTTCTACAACTTGATTGAAGTCCAAATGTGGTAAATTCAATTGATTGGACATGAACACAGTGGCCTCCATCATTCTTAAATGGAAGAAGTTTGGAACCACCAATACTCGTCTTAGAGCTGGCTGCCCGGCCAAACTGAGCAATCGGGGGAGAAGGGCCTTTGTCAGGGAGGTGACCAAGAACCCGATGGTCACTCTGACAGAGCTCCAGAGTTCCTCTGTAGAGATGGGAGAAACTTCCAGAAGGACAACTATCTCTGCAGCACTCCACCAATCAGGCCTTTATGGTAGATTTGCCAGACGGAAGCCACTCCTCAGTAAAAGGCCCGCTTGGAGTTTGCCAAAAGGCACCTAAAGACTCTCAGACCATGAGAAACAAGATTCTCTGGACTGATGAAACCAAGATTGAACTATTTGGCCTGAATGCCAAGCGTCACGTCTGGAGGAAACCTGGCACCATCCCTATGGTGAAGCATGGTGGTGGCAGCATCATGCTGTGGGGATGTTTTTCAGCGGCACGGACTGGGAGTCTAGTCAGGAACGGAGCAAAGTACAGAGAGATTGTTAATGAAAACCTGCTCCAGAGAGCTCACCTTCCAACAGGACAAAAACCCTAAGCACACAGCCAAGACAACGCAGGAGTGGCTTCGGGACAAGTCTTTTAATGTCCTTGAGTGGCCCAGCCAGAGCCCGGACTTGAACCCGATTGAACATCTCTGGAGAGACCTGAAAATAGCTGTGCAGCGATACTCGCCATCCAACCTGACAGAGCTTGACAGGATCTGCAGAGAAGAATGGGAGAAACTCCCCAAATACAGGTGTGCCAAGCTTGTAGCGTCATACCCAAGAAGCCTCAAGGCTGTAATTGCTGCCAAAGGTGCTTCAACAAAGTACTGAGTAAAGGGTCTGAATACTTATGTAAATGTGATATTTCAGTTTAATTTGTTATACATTTGCAAAAAAAAAAGTAAAACCGTTTTTTGCCTTGTCATTATGGGGTATTATGGTGTAGATCGATGAGGAACAAAAACAATGTCATATATTTTAGAATAAGGCTGTAACGTAACAAAATGTGGAAAAAGTCAAGGGATCTGAATACTTTCCGAATGCATTGTATTCTGTATCTAACTTACTGCTCTATGTTCATAATTTAAAAGTCTGAAATGGTTTCATGCTGAGTTCTACATGGCAGAACAAGCTGTGTGGGGTGGGGACAGAACCTAGCCTTGACCCATGGGAGAGGGAGGGGAGGGGGTTTCACAAAGCAAAATGGAAGGCGGCGAACAGATGAAGTGGAAAACCTAGTTGCATTCCATACACATCTCACCATTTAGGAAATTATCATCTGCACTGCCTTTGTCTCCCTGGTCCCACGAGCTTTGATAAAAGGGGTTGACTACAAAAAACATAAAGACATATTCGTTTACACAAAGCCCTGAGGCCTCGTTGCACCTATCATGTCACCTAGGCAACATCATCTACTGCCTGGTTCAGAGAGTGCACTGTGGCTCCCCTGTTCCCAGGCAGACATACAGACACACATGCCTCTCCTTTCCTCTGTCCTTCAGATGGCTGGGTTCAGATATTTACACAGGTGTGATTTGAATCAGGGCCTCTGTAGAGTGCAGAGGTTCTCTGCAAATGGGAAACTGGCTTTGGCAGTGCTCATGTTTGCCGATGCTGTTAAGAGCACAGATGAAATATGCAATTGTAAAATCACTAAGAGGGATTTATTTCAACCTTTATTTAACTAGGCAAGTCAGTTTAAGAACACATTCTTATTTACATTGACGGTCTACATATACGAGCTGAATATAGTGTATGCAGTCTGGAAAATGAACACTGTCCGGTTCTGGCCCCCCATTGCACATCAACTTTTCTAGGAAATAGATTTCACTCTCAGAATGTTTTGATGATGGAGGAATAGTAAATCTTTTCAGGTCTCACCAGAGCATTCAAAACCACTGCCACGGAAGCCATGCTTGCACTTGCACTTGTAGGATCCCTGAGTGTTCAGACAGACTGCACGGTGGCTGCACTGGTGTGTGTTGGCGACACACTCGTCATTGTCTGGAAAATTAAATGAGATGATTTGATTAGCTGATCAGCTAACAGAATTATGAATACCAAAAAAATGTGTTGTATATATGAAATGATTGTATACCTTACCTACACAGTCATATTTGCCATTGACATACTTCAGTTCGTAGCCATTCTGACACTTGCAGTAGTAGCTGCCAAACGTGTTGACACACTGCCTGTTGTATGGGCACAGGTTCTTCCCTGTTACACATTCATCAATATCTAAAGGCAAAGGAAGGGAAGAAAGAGGCTGAACATGAAATTAATGACGTCACTTATTTATTCTCCATTGTAGTGAAGGGTTAATATTTGGATCAGTGTAATTCAATTCCTTACTGACACTTAAGTTTAGCAAAACAATGGAAGTGTGTGTGAAGACTGGCTCCTCCCACTCAAATCAAGCAGTTTTGTGGGAAGAAACACTACCCCATTTGAACCCACATCACTACCCCATTTTAACCCACTTCACTGCCCCGTTTTAACCCACAGCACTACCCCATTTTAACCTACATCACTACCCCATTTTAACCTACATCACTACCCCATTTTAACCCACATCACTACCCCATTTTAACCTACATCGATACCCCATTTTAACCCACATCAATACCCCCATTTTAATCCACATCACTACCCCATTTTAACCTACATCACTACCCCATTTTAACCCACATCACCACCACATTTTAACCCACATCACTACCCCATTTTAACCCACATCACTACCCCATTTTAACCTACAGGCTGCTACAGATGATTAAGTTCTTATGCGAGAAGCCTTGAGACAGAGCAGGAATGTGAAACCGCAGAATGGAGTCTTTTCAGAGCTTTACAAATCTCCAAGAAGTCTACACCTTCTATTGTGTGCAGAACTATGAGGTGGCGAGATCCAGTAAGAACCGGTATGAACTCCTCACGAAGTGATATGGTGTCAGGGTCGGTGGTCCAAGGTAGTGGTACTCACCCACACAGGTCCTCTGGTCTGGCCCTAGCTGCAGCCCCGCAGACGGGCAGAGACAACGGATCTCCCCCTGTACATCCTCACAGCCATATTGACAGTGTGCCAGGGAGCACGTCCTGGAGTCTACACACACACACACACACACACACACACACACACACACACACACACACACACACACACACACACACACACACACACACACACACACACACACACACACACACACACACACACACACACACACACACACACAGGAAAGTGAACTTCTTAAACACTAAAGGTTCTGTGTAGTACATTTAGAACTAACAGTGATATCTCAGAGTGAATAGCAGCAGGTACAGTCAGGGTTACAGTTTCCCCTAGCAGGTACAGTCAGGGTTACAGTTTCCCCTAGCAGGTACAGTCAGGGTTACAGTTTCCCCTAGCAGGTACAGTCAGGGTTACAGTTTCCCACTAGCAGGTACAGTCAGGGTTACAGTTTCCCCTAGCAGGTACAGTCAGGGTTACAGTTTCCTCTAGCAGGTACAGTCAGGGTTACAGTTTCCCCTAGCAGATACAGTCAGGGTTACAGTTTCCCCTAGCAGGTACAGTCAGGGTTACAGTTTCCCCTAGCAGGTACAGTCAGGGTTACAGTTTCCTCTAGCAGGTACAGTCAGGGTTACAGTTTCCCCTAGCAGATACAGTCAGGGTTACAGTTTCCCCTAGCAGGTACAGTCAGGGTTACAGTTTCCCACTAGCAGGTACAGTCAGGGTTACAGTTTCCCCTAGCAGGTACAGTCAGGGTTACAGTTTCCTCTAGCAGGTACAGTCAGGGTTACAGTTTCCCCTAGCAGGTACAGTCAGGGTTACAGTTTCCCCTAGCAGGTACAGTCAGGGTTACAGTTTCCACTCACTGGTACAGGAGCCATCCGGCATCAGAGTGTATCCGTTGAGGCAGTAACACATGTAGCTGCCGTAGGTGTTCATACAACGATGCTCACAGGGGCGGGGCTTCAGGCCACACTCATTCAGGTCTGAACAGAGAGACAGTCATCCTCCGTTATGTACTTCAGGGACATGTATGTATGGCTATAGATATCATCTTTACATCAGAAATGATGCACCAGAGGGCTTCTACAAGTCTATGATGGTTTCCCTGAAACATAATACTTGAATATTGTCCCACAGACATCATACCTTACGTAGTTCCAGGGGCAACATATTATATACTGTTTGGGTTTATGTTATTATGTTATTATATACTGTTTGGGTTTCTCCAGATCAACTATTCTACACTGGCAGAAAATGAATAGTTTTGATATCTAAATATTGAGGTATCAAGTGATCTATCAGGGGCTTGTGAAATAGAGAGGGAAAACGACAGAGACAGGCTGCAAATCTGAGCTTCAAGTTGCTCTCTATCAAGAGACCACTTTGACTCGCATTCCCATTGTCCCTAGTCACCCTACTGACCTTGATTGCACATCTTTCCGGTGTATCCTGGGTAACACTTGCATTTGTTGGGGCCAGCACACTCTCCGTGCTTGCAACCATGTTCACACTGAGCTGATAAAGTATTTAAAGGAGAGACATAGAGGCAGCAGCGGGAACAATAAGAGGGTTAAACTGGATACCTGACACAACATAGTGCATATGCCAGTTTTACTATCCCTGAAGTAATTTAGTCCACATTTCTACAGGAAAATACTCCGCCGCAAAGAAAAACAAAAAAAACATTATATTGTGGAGAACATTTAGAATTCTCAAACTTTAGTTTTTCATTCATTGAATACTGTATCTATTTACAGTATGTGATATTTTCAATCAGAGAAAGTTACATAGAACAAGTTAAATTGATGACCAGAGCAATACAAAGACAATTCCAATCATAAACAACTAAGAACATGACAAGGTCACATACAGAATATCTGAACCAAACGTAACCACATACAGAATATCTTAACCAAATGTAAACACAAGTTGTTTTGTTGAAATACTTACCTTCACACTGTCCCTTGCTGTTCTTTCTCCAGCCATAGCAACACGCCAGTCTCCTGCCATAGCCACACACACCTGGTTGGCCACCGGTGGGGACTTGTCTGCGGTGCCTATACAGTTAAAGGACAGGTGACACACAACTCTATCTACCCTGTTAAATCTCTGCATGAACTGGTCTCCATTCCTTGATGGACAGTTGAATGTTAGTTGATTGACTACAGCTACTTGATTAGGAATAATACAATTAGTGAGTATAATGTTATCATAATACGTTGTTGATCATTATTTTACAAGTGATCGTAGAAGAAAACAAATGCCCAAATGAATGTATAAAAGTTGCAGTAAATATTCTGCAAATAGAGGAGATAATTATATCCCTAAACATGTCCCATGTGCTTTTTGGTGACAATCAACTTCGACATCCATAGTCTCATTTAGTCTTCCCAAACGCAGACCTGCAGACATCCTAGCTAATTACACCATGGCAAGTTATCCTTGGCTCCCACATATTGGGTGAAAAGAGCTCCTCCTATTGGGAGAAAAGGGAGGCTCCCTCCTATTGGGAGAAAGGGAGGTAAATAGCATGTTACGCTCTATACTTCTACTTCATCAGTTACTCCTTACAGTGTCACATGAATACCTCAAGCTGGAACCTATTTCCTCCAATTTCATGACCCCCCCCCCCCCCCCCCCTCTCCATCTGATTACACTTAACGTTATTCCCACTGACTGTCAACAAGTCAACACTTTGGAAATAATCTCCATATGATTGCATTGCACGTGTGTTTTAAACTGTAAATTAGATTGGGATGAGATGAGATGTCAATCTGTTACTTCCCTTTTCATAGCAGAAAAACTTTAGCTTTTGACAAGCAGATCTGTCTGGGGAAACCTTTCTGATCTGAATCAAATCTATACCTTTATAGTAGCTACACATTATCTGGTGAGACCTCTAACCTCTAACCTCTAGCGCAGTGCCAAACTCAAACGTTCCAGATGTTTGCATGGCTTCCTAAAAGCGTCCCTGGCTCCAAGGGGTCTGGAGAAATCTGAGACCTGTTAGAAATCAATCAGAACCGCCCACAGGAGGAGGGGTTCGCTAAGTGTGACAGCTGTCCTTCAGTGATTAACAGTTACCAGGAGCAACATTTAGCTGACACAGCCTCCATACTTCACAGAGTCCCTGGCCAAGGCACAGACAGCCTGACAGTACTTGCATGGCAACAAAACAACCCCTTTTCCCCGTGTACATATTGAAACATAACATTTTAGTAGGATGCAATAGTAGAATTTAAACAATGACATGTCTGTGATTGTCATGAGCTAAACTCAGTCTCTCTGGATAGTGTTTGCTAAACGACTAACGTGTGTGTGTCATATGTCTTATGAGCAGGGCTACTGGTGATGGGGATTCAGTATGAGCCGACTGCTTTTACTGTAAAAGTAAACACCTATAATGCATTTACAACACGTACAACACTCAGCTGTGTCTGGCCAGAGTGTTAGCTAGTAGCTGTTAGGAGAGTTAGCTAGGGATGCAATAATTGCTTTTGCAGTGCTGTTCCCTTGAAACTGCAATGAAATGTCCAGACTGAATCCTTTACTATCTAGAATGTATCCTATCAATAAACACTGAGCTTTACACCTGCTGCAGGCTTCAAAGTGAATGGATACAATAACAAAAGCATGAACTACAGTACATTGCTTGACCATTACTTTATACAGTATGTCTTTGAGGATAATTTCCTACAGCAGTCTTGATTGATTGCTCACTAACCTGTTGACGTCGGCACTCCCAGAGGAAGCGTAGAACAGGAAGAGAAGTACACCGATCCAGCTGAGGGGATGCATGTCTCTGACTGGGTACAGCTCACGTTCTCTCTCTCTCTCTCTCTCTCTCTCTCTCTCTCTCTCTCTCTCTCTCTCTCTCTCGCTCTCTCTCGCGCTCTCTCTCTCTCTCTCTCTCTCTCTCTCTCTCTCTCTCTCTCTCCCTCTCTCTCTCTCTCTCTCTCTCTCTCTCTCTCTCTCTCTCTCTCTCTCTCTCTCTCTCTCTCTCTCTCTCTCTCTCTCTCTCTCTCTCTCTCTCTCTCTCTCTCTCTCTCTCTCTCTCTCTCTCTCTCTCTCTCTCTCTCTCTCTCTCTCTCTCTCTCTCACAGAAGCTCTCACTCACTGTGTTTCTGGCTCTGTAGTGTTCTGCTCCTCCCAAGGGCTTGCTCCTATGCACTCAATGCATTCACATAGGGGTCACAGGAACCAGTCTCAATCCTCACCAAGCCTTTCTTAGTTAATACGTTTTCCCACCACACACTCCCCTCTAGTATGTAGACTTCTCTCTCTCTTTCTCTCTCTCTCTTTTTCACTCTCCTGATAGCCGTGTGTGATCTGAGGCCCATATGTCAGGCCCCCCCCCCCTCTCTCTCATTTCCTCCCACTCTCGCTCTCTTTCTCTCTCTTGGCTGAAATTCCAGAGGTAGGTTGCCATTACAATGAGTGACACTGGGGTCTGAGCATGGGAAGAAGGCAAGGGACGGGAGGGTCTGGTGGCTGTACGTTGAGGGTACACCAGACATCTCCACAGGGCCATTTGATTGATGATTGTTTTCCAGCAATAGTTCACCAGCAGGGACAGCTCTGTGATCACCATTGCAGCTATACTTAAAGCATATAGGTGCTTTAATAAGATGCATAGTGTAATACTGCTAGCTTATTTAACACCATATATGTCAAGACTTAAAAGCCCTTAATGAGTTTGCAAACTTTTCAAAGTGAACTCTAACATCTGGTCTAGCTCTGTCTCTGCACCCAGGGCTACAATGGTGCTGTTGGAATATTTGGTTGTCAGGTTTAGCATTAAATTCAGTGAACCACAGCCGTGTGCTATTAACTTTTCTTATTGGACGGCTTTGTCCTAAAAGTTTACAATGACTTTTGTAAACATATTTTGTGGCTTTAGATGGAATATATCTAAACTTGTCCATAAATTGTTGATATTTCTCAGTGCTCTTTTCATCCATTTAAAACCTATCTAGAGTATCACTATCCCATCTGCATCCCCCTCCTGTTCTTTCCCTCTCTGCTAATGATTTATGGAGCAGTGACATTTTATGTTCGAAAGCTTTGTGCGGTATTGCCTAAACCCCGGAACCACACCTTCAAAAGAGTCAGTCTACCTCCAAGCTTTCAAACAAGGACTTGGGAGGTACAAGGGAAATTGCTTTCACATGAGGAGAAGAAGGCTTTTTCACGGTCAGATAGTGTAGTTCAGCTGTAAAATACGGCCCTGTGATTTCTCTGACATTCTAGGATATATACAGTGCTGTAGCTAACCACAACCAAAGCTGGGAGAGGCGGAGTTTGTGGGGAGCTCCCTTTAACTGCGGAAATCTTAGAAAGGGAATGCCAGAAAAGTGGTTCATGTTTCCTCATTAATTCAGTAGTCCAGTAGCCAAAGGGGTATCAACAATAACATTGTATCAGATGATATGTTAAATTGACCTGATCATAACTATTTGATTCACATTTTGGTAGAAAAGTTTAAGGAAAAACTCTATACCCTCCAGTAACATAAGCCTCCAGTAACATAGGCCTCCAGTAACATAGGCCTCCAGTAACATAGGCCTCCAGTAACATAGGCCTCCAGTAACAGGCCTCCAGTACCAGGCCTCCAGTAACAGGCCTCCAGTAACATAGGCCTCCAGTAACATAGGCCTCCAGTAACATAGGCCTCCAGTAACATAGGCCTCCAGTAACATAGGCCTCCAGTAACAAGCCTCCAGTAACATAGGCCTCCAGTAACAGGCCTCCAGTAACATAGGCCTCCAGTAACATAGGCCTCCAGTACCACAGGCCTCCAGTACCACAGGCCTCCAGTACCACAGGCCTCCAGTACCACAGGCCTCCAGTAACATAGGCCTCCAGTAACATAGGCCTCCAGTAACAGGCCTCCAGTAACATAGGCCTCCAGTAACAGGCCTCCAGTAACATAGGCCTCCAGTAACATAGGCCTCCAGTAACAGGCCTCCAGTAACATAGGCCTCCAGTAACAGGTCTCCAGTAACACAGGCCTCCAGTAACATAGGCCTCCAGTAACAGGTCTCCAGTAACACAGGCCTCCAGTAACACAGGCCTCCAGTAACAGGTCTCCAGTAACATAGGCCTCCAGTAACATAGGCCTCCAGTAACAGGCCTCCAGTAACATAGGCCTCCAGTAACAGGCCTCCAGTAACATAGGCCTCCAGTAACATAGGCCTCCAGTAACAGGCCTCCAGTAACATAGGCCTCCAGTAACAGGTCTCCAGTAACACAGGCCTCCAGTAACATAGGCCTCCAGTAACAGGTCTCCAGTAACACAGGCCTCCAGTAACACAGGCCTCCAGTAACATAGGCCTCCAGTAACATGATTCAACATGGCACAGTCCTGATGTACACCATTACCTTGACTTGAGCATAAATCTCAGTCTCTGAGTTCAAAGCAAAAGAGGCTTATTCTGTTTCAGAGATAATCGGTAAAAGCAATCCTGTGACGGTCTACAGAGCTGACTGCTGAGAAGGAGGGACATGGCTTAGCAAGTCTGCGAAAGGAAAACGAGACGACCCCAGATCTTGGCTAGGAATAATAATCTAATCAGACCTCTGAGATGTTCTGTATGACTGCCTGCTTTAGGAATGTGTCCTGTCCTCTGGCTTGCAAGGATAACGTTCTATGAAGTCTTATACATGTACATGGTTGTAATACATTAAGGAAGGAAACTGAAGTCAAATATAGGCCTATGGCAGACACACATGATACAGTATATGTGAAATTTGGAAGTCTGGGAGCAAAGATTCTGGCCAGTGTCTTAAGAAAAATACAAAAAATAATCTATGACACTTCCTCTTATTCTTATCATCGCTGAGATGAAAGTGAGATCGTAAATCTGCCACCTTTCAGAAACTACTGCCTTGTTTGGCCCCAGGTGTTTCTACCAAGTCCTCTCATCTTTCACACGTCAGCCTCTATCTCTGGAATGTTTGACTGAGGACATGTATTTGATATGTGAAAAAGTAATAATGTCCGGGATGGATAAAGTCTAGATACTTGAAGGAGACGACCCTACATTACTAAATCACTTTGTTCAGCTTGTATAAGTGAAGTTAGAGAACACGATTCTAACTGCTAGTGCAACCCTATCAACGTATTGATGTACAACTGACTGTGTCTGTAACAAGTACCTTTTGAGAATATTGGAATCACCCTTTCATATTCTGGAATGGTTTCAAATCCTTATTTTCAATGTTTTTCTCCCCCCCCCAGAGGTAAGATATGTAATTGCAGAAATTCAACTGAACTCAGTTGAGACGTTGGCCTTCTCCTTGCACTGTTTCACGATCAGCTACAGTACATACTGCACTTTGACATTGACATTGATAAGGAGGACATTTTGGGTTTCATAAATTCTCACATGACAAGAATGTGAGTAGGAATACAGTATCTCTATGACTCACACTCTGCTACCGACACCCTGTATGCCAGTGTCCACATGCCTTCATCTTGTCAGTGCCACCGTATGGTGAACATCTCAGGCATGTGGGTTATGTCGGTCATGCAGGCAGTGGACACTGGAGCTGTTTTCTGGTGTCCAGGCTCTGGGCAATCCAGGCTGACAGGTGATGGAGCCTGCTTTCTTTGTCTGCATGTCTGACTGGCTCACAGCTGGCTGTGATGAAGGGATTATTCCCACAACAACATCACCCTCCTCTGTCCTCAGGGCCAATCTGGGGCTTTGTCCGAGGAAACACCAGGGGGTTTCCCACTGGACACGGGCCCTTCTGGCCCCCTTCTGGCCCCCATGACTTTGATCCAGGGAGGTGTCTGTTTCATCTGAGTGTCTTTAAGCCGTCTGGACAGATGGTGACTCTCTATTGACCATTCTGCTCTTCAGTCCACTGTTCAATAGTTAGTGCATGTGCTTTAGACCTTTATTGTATGTTGTCCATCTGGCAGATGTCTGGACTGTGTTCTTCATTTTGAAGGTGATGCGACTGTATGAAGTGTTGCTGCCGTATGCATCAGAAAAGGGAAATATGAAAATGAATTGAGTGAAATTAGTTTTTGATCCTCTCATCCTTCATGTAACCTGGGAAATACCAAATTAAGTCTAAAAATCTTACAGAGAATTACGATATCAATGTCTTACAGTACCAAGGGAGCTAATGAAACAACAGAATAGTCTATATGATACAGTATGTAGCTACATGAGTCAAACCAACAATGACTATGTTTTGGTGCTGTTCGATGAAAGTATGGGCCAAAACAACTTGATTTGCAAACTTGCCTCTTCTTATTTTCCTGTGACAGTTTTCTCCACATGGGGGAGTCCTGAGCTAGTCAAACTCAGAGCTTCTCATTACGCTGCTGCAACAGGATTGGATTGTATGGGCTGAAATGAAAAGATAGACCTATCACATGGACCAAATCCTGTTGTTTATAGACAGATTTCTCATCGCAGGCTGAAACTCTATTCATGATAACCTAATGAAAAAGATAACTTCAAATGTAATTTGTCTGGAGATGGACATTCTATTCGTTGTATTCAGTGAGAGACATTCTATTCATTGTATTCAGTGAGATGCTCATCATTCAATAAGTCTAGTTTTGTTTCTCTAATTCCTGGTAAATTATGTTCTATGCTGTCTTATCCTACTGCCTGACCTCGGGGTAGAAATGTCAGTTCTTTGAGAGTGGAATTTTACCAGGTGGAGCTAACTTATTCAACCATCTGAAAATGTCTATCACCAGAGGTCTCTGTCTGCTTCTTTTTCAGTCTGCCAAGATGAAGTTGGATATTTTCCTGTATGAGAATACAACATGAAACATTACAAAGAGAAGTGCTGACCATTCCTGACTTTGGCTGTCCATGTGATGCCGACACTAGCAGACTTTACACAGTAACAGCATCATTTGTCAGATCGTTCAGTATGTTGAAAGTGAACCCATTTCACCATCATACTTCCTTCTCCCTGCCCCTACAAACAAAACAATGTAATTGTTTGTTTATGCAATTAAGTGAATTTTTGATCATATCAGTTTCAGAGAAGAGAGCTGTTACATAAGGCCTAAAGTGGTATCATATTGCATGATACTTTTTACTCCAGTGAGGTCTTTTACAATACTGTGGAGTCATTGCCAACTTCTTTCAGGATGTTTTTCAGACTACTTCCTGGAATTCACATGTAGGCCTACATTACTTCTATTTTTCAGTTTAGCTTCTCACAACAATTAACGCCAGGCCTGCAGATCTTAGTAGAATCAGAACACTGCTGTATGTTCCATGGATCTATATGGGTGTTCCTGTCTTAGTAGAATCAGAACACTGCTGTATGTTCCATGGATCTATATGGGTGTTCCTGTCTTAGTAGAATCAGAACACTGCTGTATGTTCCATGGATCTATATGGGTGTTCCTGTCTTAGTAGAATCAGAACACTGCTGTATGTTCCATGGATCTATATGGGTGTTCCTGTCTTAGTAGAATCAGAACACTGCTGCATGTTCCATGGATCTATATGGGTGTTCCTGTCTTAGTAGAATCAGAACACTGCTGTATGTTCCATGGATCTATATGGGTGTTCCTGTCTTAGTAGAATCAGAACACTGCTGTATGTTCCATGGATCTATATGGGTGTTCCTGTCTTAGTAGAATCAGAACACTGCTGCATGTTCCATGGATCTATATGGGTGTTCCTGTCTTAGTAGAATCAGAACACTGCTGTATGTTCCATGGATCTATATGGGTGTTCCTGTCTTAGTAGAATCAGAACACTGCTGCATGTTCCATGGATCTATATGGGTGTTCCTGTCTTAGTAGAATCAGAACACTGCTGTATGTTCCATGGATCTATATGGGTGTTCCTGTCTTAGTAGAATCAGAACACTGCTGTATGTTCCATGGATCTATATGGGTGTTCCTGTCTTAGTAGAATCAGAACACTGCTGTATGTGTCACGGATCTATATGGGTGTTCCTGTCTTAGTAGAATCAGAACACTGCTGTATGTTCCATGGATCTATATGGGTGTTCCTGTGCATAGTCAGCAGGGTAAACCTCTGCTAGTACACTGAATGGAGGGTTCATCACCTCACACGTTCTGTCAGGTGTCCCACACTGTGACATGGCCTGTGACGTTGACATGGTGAACATGTCTTTGACTATAAAAGGAGAAAGAAGACTGCTGAGGAGTTATTTTGAAAGTAGAGTCGACATGACCACATCCTGCCATGTGTGGGAGATGAGATGAGTAGTGTGTGTGAGCGTGTGAGCATGTGTGTGTGTGTGTGTGTGTGTGTGTGTGTGTGTGTGTGTGTGTGTGTGTGTGTGTGTGTGTGTGTGTGTGTGTGTGTGTGTGTGTGTGTGTGTGTGTGTGTGTGTGTGTGTGTGTGTGTGTGTGTGTGTGTGTGTGTGTGTGTGTGTGTGTGTGTGTGTGTGTGTGTGTGTGTGTGTGTGTGTGTGTGATTGTAGAAGGCCATAGAGGCATAGACCATAGAGGATGAAATAGTTCAACAGTACTCAGTTACGGCTCGAGTGTTGGGATCAAACACTAAATAAAACACTGCTGAATTATTTATTTCCGTTCAGCTTCATTGTCTACAATTGGCATAGCTTTTTGGTTCTGCTGTGTGCAATTAATATGATGTCAGAATTACCATTGACTGTTGTTCCTCGTACCACTGTGTCAGCAAACACTGCTAGTTGAAGATCAAGCACCTTATCCATGGAACCACCGCAAAGCAGAAACGCATTTACACAAGGATCAGTTTTCTTTTACAATGATAAGAAATGTCTTTAGGTCTACTGCTATTAGGAGCCTCATCATGTAAGCTGGGCCTGGTGTTTTTTTAATGTGTCTTTCATCACAGAGTGCTACGATGGGGATGTGGCTGGGCTGGGCTGAGGACAGTGCTGCTACAGGGACAGGGAGAGGCTGAACTCTGTAACAACAGATGTAACCTTGGGAACATCCGAAGAGGATTCTGGCTGAGCACTGAGTATGTCCACGGTGACTGACTTTCCAGTAACGGTCTTCACTGTAGTATGCTAGTACTACATTTTGTAGTAGCTTGGTGGTAGTTGAACTAAATAAAAATCTTAGTAATGTTTTCAATAGTTAATTACTTTTATCCCCTCATGTAGCAGTGTAGCTAACTACTGGAACTACACACTACTATTTTACCATGTAGCGGTGTAGCTAACTACTGGAACTACACACTACTGTTTTACCATGTAGCGGTGTAGCTAACTACTGGAACTACACACTACTGTTTTACCATGTAGCAGTGTAGCTAACTACTGGAACTACACACTACTGTTTTACCATGTAGCGGTGTAGCTAACTACTGGAACTACACACTACTGTTTTACCATGTAGCGGTGTAGCTAACTACTGGAACTACACACTACTGTTTTACCATGTAGCGGTGTAGCTAACTACTGGAACTACACACTACTGTTTTACCATGTAGCGGTGTAGCTAACTACTGGAACTACACACTACTGTTTTACCATGTAGCAGTGTAGCTAACTAACTAATGGAACTACACACTGCTGTTTTACCATGTAGCGGTGTAGCTAACTACTGGAACTACACACTACTGTTTTACCATGTTGCGATGTAGCTAACTACTGGAACTACACACTACTGTTTTACCATGTAGCGGTGTAGCTAACTACTGGAACTACACACTACTGTTTTACCATGTAGCGGTGTAGCTAACTACTGGAACTACACACTACTGTTTTACCATGTAGCGGTGTAGCTAACTACTGGAACTACACACTACTGTTTTACCATGTAGCGGTGTAGCTAACTAACTACTGGAACTACACACTACTGTTTTACCATGTAGCGATGTAGCTAACTACTGGAACTACACACTACTGTTTTACCATGTAGCGGTGTAGCTAACTACTGGAACTACACACTACTGTTTTACCATGTAGCGGTGTAGCTAACTACTGGAACTACACACTACTGTTTTACCATGTAGCGGTGTAGCTAACTACTGGAACTACACACTACTGTTTTGGGTGAAGTAGGCGAGAATTCCTTTCTTTTTTGGTATCAGACCTGCCTAATTCATAGTTGTTGTGTTTAAAAGGCCAAAAATACACATTCTGTTAACATCTGACTCCACAGTAATTGGCAGCTCGGTCAACTATATTTTCAGTGTAGCTTCCCCATCACTGCTGGTGATATACAGTAGTTTCAGATTGTGCTTTGTTGGTTGTGCTCAGTCACAGTTACATTTGGCTTGCGTCAGCTGTAACTTTCTTCCGTCCGTAGTTGCGATCACATTTGTCTTTGCATTTTTCAGTCAGGTCATCAAGCCAAGGTGTCATGAACCTCAACCGAACACATCTGTTATTTCAAGGCCATTGGTCAAGTTAAACCATGAACATCTCTTGTCCTCACGTCTTAATGGCTTTAGGCCTATCCATGATTCTAACAGGCACTGGAACTCAGTCATGCAGTGAGTCAGACCGCAGGGTTTGGCTGGCAGCTAGCCTCTCCATGAGATCAGGAGATCCATGAGATACTCTCACTCCTCTATGTCTGTTGTGACGGGCTAAACACTCATCAGCTGGACACCTGCCATTATCTGCTCATTAATTATCCAGCAAACACTATTGTGCCATGTTTTTAGCGGGTGCTTGATGAAGATACTCGGGCAGGCCCTCCCTGGAGTTTTGTAGTATGTCTGTCCGTTACTTATTCATTCTGGTTGGCTAATGGTGGCCCATTAGCTCTGTCATAGTCACAGACAAGCCAGCTCATTCCGTTCACTTCCAGGGTTCTTGTCCTGAGAGCCTGGTCAATTGAGGCAATAGAGGAAGCTATGAAGTTATAGATCTTATGACTGTATACTGTACCTCCATATGTAGGATCTTAAATTGACCAGTTTGCTACAAAAGGAAAATAATTATGAAGCAACAGGAAATGTGAATTATTATGTGAATTCTGGGAATTTTTTTGCAGGGGTTGATACAAATTCTCAGAAAGAAAAGAGTGATCAAATTAAGATCCCACATCTGTAAGTGTGTGTCAGTGTTTCACATTGTGAAATGATATGTCATGTGACCTGAAATAAGATCAAGATTGCAGTTATTGAACAATAGTATCTCATGTCTGCTTCCAAAAACCTTGGTTCTTCAGTTTGATCCACTAAACTCCATGTTCCCAGCCAGTGTTGTGTTAGGATGTAGAGCTCTCATTGGCTGTGCCTTCAGTCAGTGTTGTGTTAGGATGTAGAGCTCTCATTGGCTGTGCCTTCAGCCAGTGTTGTGTTAGGATGTAGAGCTCTCCTTGGCTGTGCCTTCAGCCAGTGTTGTGTTAGGATGTAGAGCTCTCATTGGCTGTGCCTTCAGCCAGTGTTGTGTTAGGATGTAGAGCTCTCATTGGCTGTGCCTTCAGCCAGTGTTGTGTTAGGATGTAGAGCTCTCATTGGCTGTGCGTTCACTGACCTCACACTGACTTTATAATTCATCTCTCTGATGATTCACAGTATTATTTTCCTCTCTGAGAGACATGTACTCTCATTAGACTAGACCCCACAAGAGTGAAAAACATCAACCTAGGCCAATGTGGCTACTCTGTATCCCCTGCAAAGCTAAGACGTGTTGTATTCGTTCTCCTGCAGCTATTCAGGTATTCCCGATGAGCTTCAGAGTTAGATATTTGAGGAATGTGCTATTTGTTTTCTGTGTTTTATCACCAAACCCTACCACTGCACAGTCCATTGTGATGAGAGACCTCAGATCCCCCTTGAGTCAAATGAGCCTGGATTCTACCCCAGGCCTCTGCCAAGCAATTTCCCTTTCCTCTCCAATAACCAACGTCGGCTCAAATGAAAGCTGTGTCCCTTGAATTAAGGTGTGCCTTTCCCCTTAGCAGATGTTATCAAGCTAATCAGGAAAAAGAAGACACAAATGTGACAAGACCTTTCAGTGTAACCTTTGATTTGTCCTTTTCTAACTATTAGTGTTTGGAGATCTAATACACATTCATGATATCCCACAGTACATACCACTTGGTCCTCTGGTGAGGGTGAGTCATTCCTGAGTAGCTCTCTTAGCTACACTTCCTTGAAGCTTTCACAAGAGCTAACTCCCCTTACATCAACTACTTTGCACTTAGGCTTATGCATCAGGGGAGGGTCAAGACATACAGTAATGTGTTTTAACTAACCGCTCATATCTGGAGAATAAACATTTTCACAGTGTTTTGGGTCATGTCTCGTCTTGTTTTGGGTCATGTCTGTACCATCAAAGGGTAATGCCTCATTAACTAACCATGCCACTCTATTGGGAGAACAACACCTATCAGAAGTCTTAAGAAACGGAGACAGGAAATGAGACATTGGCATAGATGAACAGTAGCTCACTTTCTGTTCATGTCAACAAGAGCGTATGGCTCAAATGACTGCAGTCAGTTTGACCCCAAGACCAGGTCAGGTCCTAAGGGTCAGAGTTCAGGGCTTCAAGCCTTGAGCTAGTTTTCCCTCATGGATATAATAGGCATGAAATTAAACAAAAAAATTATTTCACCTTTATTTAACTGGGCAAGTCAGTTAAGAACAAATTTTTATTTACAATGACGGCCTATGGGACTCCCAATCACGGCCGGATGTGATAAAGCCTGGAATCGAACCAGGGTGTCTGTAGTGACGCCTCAAGCACTGAGATGCAGTGCCTTAGACCGCTGTGGCACTCGGGAGTCCAATGCTGAACTAATGCTGTAGCAAAACAAACTACATTGATTCAATATCAATATCCGGTCCTGAATATGAAGCTTGCACAAATGTTTGGGAAAAAATGGGAGCATACACAATGGCTCAGGACAGGGTCATTGTCTAGGGGTTCATAAGCCTTTGAGTCAGTGAAAACGAGAACGACCAAATTTAATTTCCTGTTTCTAGTCCTATTGGATAATGTGACAAGACTCAGAGCCAACTGAACAATAGAAAATATCCAGGTTATTGATAGCTTTAACTGCGCTGAAAGGATATGACCTCACACAGCATTTCCGAAGATATCGTTTAACCATCAGCATCATACAGCAACACTTCCTCATTGAAAGAATATTTCCTGTCAACATAGGTGTGTGTCCTGAATGAAAATCTGTACGATTCATCTCACACTTTTGAGAAACATCACAAGAAGTATCGTATTCAACATTTTGTGTTGAAAGTCAGTAAAAAGAGCTTCCATTAGAGCTGGTGTGGAACACCCACAGGTTCCTCTGAACTGGTGCCCTGTGTGGACAGGAAGGAGCCAGCTATGAAGGGAACAGAAACACGTTACAAAGAGAGGAAGACAGAAGTCAAAGTGCAAAAGAGGCTTTGTCTCAAGAGCTTGCACAGGCTTAGGAAGAACAGACACACAAACTCTCACACACACACACGCACACATATGCAAACACACACACTGCATTGGAAGTTGATTTGTAGTAAGATTCAGATTGTAGCCTACTTTTTACAGCATTGGCCACTAGTTTCCTTATTTCACGACAGACAGGCTTTACACTACAATAATATATCCACAGGAGTTGGTTTTCAGCATTCTAAAAGTTGATACTGTAGTATGATTACCCCACAACCCTACAGATCCTCACAATGTATTTTGATTAGGATCCATCCCTGTGTTAGGGCCAATACTACCAGACAAGCTGTATCTGGCCTGGAGGCTGTAGGACTAATACTACCAGACAAGCTGTATCTGGCCTAGAGGCTGTAGGACTAATACTACCAGACAAGCTGTATCTGGCCTGGAGGCTGTAGGACTAATACTACCAGACAAGCTGTATCTGGCCTGGAGGCTGTAGGACTAATACTACCAGACAAGCTGTATCTGGCCTGGAGGCTGTAGGACTAATACTACCAGACAAGCTGTATCTGGCCTGGAGGCTGTAGGACTAATACTACCAGACAAGCTGTATCTGGCCTGGAGGCTGTAGGACTAATACTACCAGACAAGCTTTAGAAGCAGGGAGGAGTAACTGATAAGAACATTCCTCTGACGGTTCTCATCAAGCCGTCTGAAGCCACTACAGGGTTTATACTAATCTATGGAATGTAGTGATAGATGGAATCTCTACTGTGGCTGTCCTGAGAAGATAAACATCTCATCACTTTTGGGGCTTTTTGCACAGAATTATTGTTTTGTTTTCTTTCATTATACTCCCGGGGCCAGAGATTGTTCTGGGCATACAGTACCCGACAGCTACACAGGACATAGTGGAAGCTTGTTGCAGACAGTATCGTACAGCTACACAGGACATAGTGGAGGCTTGTTGCAGACAATATCGTACAGCTACACAGGACATAGTGGAAGCTTGTTGCAGACAGTATCGTACAGCTACACAGGACATAGTGGAGGCTTGTTGCAGACAATATCGTACAGCTACACAGGACATAGTGGAGGCTTGTTGCAGACAATATCGTACAGCTACACAGGACATAGTGGAGGCTTGTTGCAGACAGTATCGTACAGCTACACAGGACATAGTGGAGTCTTGTTGCAGACAGTATCGTACAGCTACACAGGACATAGTGGAGTCTTGTTGCAGACAGTATCGTACAGCTACACAGGACATAGTGGAGGCTTGTTGCAGACAGTATCGTACAGCTACACAGGACATAGTGGAGGCTTGTTGTATCCCTAACCTCAAATCTCTACACTGAGCTGCTTATGAACAAGGGAGGAAATTTACATTGAGAAACATGACTGCCATGAATAGCATATAGTCCTGTAAATGCAATGTAATTCTATGTCTGACGCTTGGGTAGGTTAGAGCACACACAGCATACTTGTCGACAACAAGGCCCAGATGTTACTGTAGCAGAGGAGTCTTGCTGTCAGCATGCATCTCCTGCTGTTAACCACTTCCTGCCTATGCTACCTGGCAGTGTTCTTACTCACAAACCATATGAGTGAAAACAACAAGCACACTGGAATTGTATTGTAGAGCTAAGGTAGTTGAACTACTCCTTGTATCAAGTTAATATTTAACATGTTATATTTTTGTTAGGGGGTAGGTCAGCTTTAATAGAGCAGATAGATTGTAGCTTCCATCAATTTTATTGTCTGCATCACTTCCAATCCCCCATATATTTTTATGCTAATATATTAATATACACACATATATATATATATATATATATACATACATACATACATACATACATACATACATACATACATACATACATACATACATACATACATACATACATACATACATACATATAAACACATATGTCACGCCCTGACCTTAGAGAGCCTTTTTATGTCTCTATTTGGTTAGGTCAGGGTGTGATGTGGGGTGGGCATTCTATGTTTTTTATTTCTATGTTTTGGCCGGGTATGGTTCTCAATCAGGGACAGCTGTCTATCGTTGTCTCTGATTGGGAACCATACTTAGGTAGCCCTTTTCCCTCCTTTCAGTGTGGGAAGTTAACTTTGTTTGTGGCACATAGCCTTTAGCGTCACGGTTGTTTTGGATTGTTTATTGTTTTGTCGGCATCATCACCTAATAAAAGGAGTATGTACGCTCACCACGCTGCGCTTTGGTCCTCTTCAGTTGACGGCCGTGACAACATATGCATACGTAAATAGGCCAGTTTAACTGTCTGGCTTGCCTTTCCAATTGAAATTGAATATTTTTTCTCATATAATTTAAATAACTGTTTGTTAGGTGTAGGCAAGACCATAAGCACATCGGTAAACTGGGATATGACTGAAAAGTTAATCAGGGTGATTTTTCCACAAATAGACAGTTATTTACCTTTCCATGGTAGCAAGATCTTATCTGTTTTTGTTAACTTTCTATAAAAATTTATTGGAGTGAGATAATTTATTTATTTTGGGATATGTATACCGAGTATGTCCATATCACTATCTGACCATTTTATAGGTAAACTACACGGTAATGTAAAAGTAGTATATTTTGTGATCCAATATGTAATATAGTACATTTATCATAATTTGGTTGTAATCCAGAGAGGTTAGAAAAAGTATCTAGATCCTCTATGAGGCTGCAGAGGGATCCAAATTGTGGATTTAAAAGAAAGAATTTGTATTTGTATTAATTAGAGATCCCCATTAGCTGCTGCCAACATGAATGATCAGCGTACAATGACACCTTTTGTTTTTCCAAGCCCTTGATTTCTAACCTCTTGATATTATTGTTGGATCTGATTTTAATAGCTAACATTTCGATGGCCATAATAAATACGTAGATATGCCGATAGTGGACAACCTTGTTTTACTCCTCTCAACAGTTTAATAATGTCTGAAAAGTAACCATTAATTACTATTTTACACCTCTGGTTACTATACATGGTTTTAACCCATTTTATAAGAGATTTTCCAAAATTGAAATGTTCCAGACATTTACAGTACCAGTCAAAAGTTTGGACACACCTACTCATTCAAGGGTTTTTCTTTAGTTTTACTATTTTCTACATTGTAGAATAATAGGGAAGACATCAAAACTATGAAAGAACACATTGGGAATCATGTAGTAATCAAAAAAGTGTTAAAATAACCTTTGCCTTGATGACAGCTTTGCACACTCTTGGCATTCTCTAAAGCCAGCTTTAGAATGTTTTTCCAACAGTCTTGAAGGAGTTCCCACATATGCTGAGCACTTGTTGGCTGCTTTTCTTTCACTCTGCGTTCCACCTCATCCCAAACTATCTCAATTTGGTTGTCGGGTGATTGTGGAGGCCAGGTCATCTGATGCAGCACTCCATCACTCTCCTTCTTGGTCAAATAGCCCTTACACAGCCTGGAGGTGTGTTGGTCATTGTCCTGTTGAAAAACAAATTATTATCCCACTAAGAGCAAACCAGATGGGATGGCTTTTCACTGCAGAAATCTGTGGTAGCCATGCTAGTTAAGTGTGCCTTGAATTCTACATAAATCATGACAGTGTCACCAGCAAAGCACCCCCACACCATCACACCTCCTCCTCCATGCTTCACGGTGGGAACCACACATGCGGAAATAATCCGTTCACCTACTCTGCGTCCCACAAAGACACGGCGGTTGGAACCAAACATCTCAAATTTAGGCTCATCCGACCAAAGGACAGTTTTCCACC
The DNA here is from genome assembly GCF_045679555.1 of Salvelinus alpinus. Taxonomy (NCBI): domain Eukaryota; kingdom Metazoa; phylum Chordata; class Actinopteri; order Salmoniformes; family Salmonidae; genus Salvelinus; species Salvelinus alpinus. Next base: position 10,815,321 of record NC_092105.1, on the reverse strand, counting down.
GGTCTAATGTCCATTGCTCATGTTTCTTGGCCCAAGCAAGTCTCTTCTTCATATTGGTGTCCTTTAGTAGTGGTTTCTTTGCAGCAATTAGACCATGAGGGCCTGATTCATGCAGTCTCCTCTTAGCAGTTAATTTTACATGAACTCTGAAGCATTTTCTGAGGCTGGTAACTTTAATGAGGTAACTCTGGGCCTTCCTTTCCTGTGGCCGTCCTCATGAGAGCCAGTTTCATCATGGCGCTTGATGGTTATTGCGACTGCACTTGAAGAAACTTTCAAAGTTCTTGATAAAGACTCTAGCCGGGTAGTCATAATGTTATTGTTGTGTTTTGGAGGACTGACAGCACATTTTATCTTTAGACTGTAGTATCTCCAAATCCAGCCAGAACCTAAACAAGCAGTAACATGATTGCTGTAGAGACACAAGGCTATATGTGTGTGTGTTACCTTTATTTAACTAGGCAAGTCAGTTAAGGACAAATTCTTATTTTCAATGACGGCCTAGGAACAGTGGTTTAACTGCCTTGTTCAAGGGTAGCACGACAGACCTTGTCAGCTCGGGGATTCGATCTAGCAACCTTTCGGTTACTAGTCCAATGCTCTAACCTCAAGGCTATGCTACCGCCCCTATAGGAGACACAAGTCATAGAAGCCAATGGAATCTTCTCATGGTGGGATGACAAACACTGTAGACTGTTAAAGAAGACTGGTGTGATGGATTAGAGCATGTATTACACTGTAGACTGTTAAAGAAGACTGGTGTGATGAATTAGAGCATGTATTACACTGTAGACTGTTAAAGAAGACTGGTGTGATGAATTAGAGCATGTATGACACTGTGAACTGTTAAATTTGACTAGTGTGATGGATTAGAGCCTGTAATAGGGAAATGGGAAACTAACACTGTGGACTGTTAAAGATGACTGGTGTGATGGATTAGAGCCTGTATGACACTGTAGACTGTTAAAGATGACTGATGTGATGCATTAGAGCCTGTAAAGATGACTAGTGTGATGGATTAGAACCTGTAAAGACGACTGATGTGATGCATTAGAGCCTGTAAAGATGACTAGTGTGATGGATTAGAGCCTGTAAAGATGACTGATGTGATGCAGTAGAGCCTCTAAAGATGACTAGTGTGATGGATTAGAGCCTGTAAAGATGACTAGTGTGATGCATTATAGCCTGTAAAGATGGCTAGTGTGATAGATTAGAGCCTGTAAAGATGACTAGTGTGATGGATTAGAGCCTGTAAAGATGACTAGTGTGATGGATTAGAGCCTGTAAAGATGACTGTTGTGATGGATTAGAGCCTGTAAAGATGACTGTTGTGATGGATTAGAGCCTGTAAAGATGAATAGTGTGATGGATTAGAGCCTGTAAAGATGACTAGTGTGATGGATTAGAGCCTGTAAAGATGACTAGTGTGATGGATTAGAGCCTGTAAAGATGACTAGTGTGATGGATTAGAGCCTGTAAAGATGACTAGTGTGATGGATTAGAGCCTGTAAAGATGACTAGTGTGATGGATTAGAGCCTGTAAAGATGACTAGTGTGATGGATTAGAGCCTGTAAAAGGAACATGAGAAGTGTGCATGACTACTGAAGTGGAAGGGAGTGGATGTGATGGCACTTAAGGGACCTCGGAGGGTTTGTTAACGGCACTTTCTGTGCTGTTCTGGCTCAATGACAAGTTGAAAATCAGACTTTAACATTAAGCACTAGAGCATCAAAGGGAGAGCGGATCTTACCCAACTGAAAAGAGCCTTAGTTGGTCCTAAATCTGTCATAGAAATCATGTTTTTCACAGTAATAGTTAACAAAAATAACTATTGGGCAAACATAACGCACCATTTCATGGAAAAAAACACATGGTGGTCATTTTGTTTTGTTGTTTTTAACAAGACTGTTCTAAACTGTTCCAATCGATTCTGTATCAAAGTTATGCATGCTTCCTGTTGTGTGCTCAGGGAGGTAGACAAAGCTGCAGCAGTATAGATTACGCCACAGGGATCCGGTCAATGTTGCAGCGTAGCTCTGCTGCTATACAAACCATGAGGGAGATACTGAGCACAACAGGAAGCAAATTCTTTCATTTCTCGATATAACTTTGAAAATGCAGAAGACATTAGCATTTTGCCATCTGAACTTGTGACTATGACTTAGGGATAATTGCTTAAACACGAGCCCAAAACAAACACATTTAAAGGGTATTGCTTTATTTGAATAGTCCATCTGTAGCAATTCAACTATCTACTAACCCTAACCCTAGCTCTAGCTGTAACCCTAACCTTAACCCTTATCCTAACCCTAACTCAACCTTAATCCTTTTTCTAACCCTTACCCTAACCCTAACAGTGACCTTAGCAAGCAGTTGCTTATCAATATACTGTAGTCAGTTGCTTATCAACACATAGTTTGTTGATAGTATGACCATCTGTAGAGCATCTACAGATGGACTATCCAAGTAAAATGTGACCTAATTAAGGTAGACCAACTGAGAATCTTCTGAGGTGGATCTGCTGTTGTCCCCTCCTCAATCAATCAATCAAATGCATTTATAAAGCCCTTTTTACATCAGCTGATGTCACAAAATGCTGTACAGAAACCCAGCCTAAAACCCCAAACAGCAAGCAATGCAGGTGTTGGCATGGTGTTGGCATGGTAACCCTCACACCTACAGTGTCATGTTATCTGACGTATTCATTCAGGAGTCATGGGGCAGTGCTGCCCACATTGTCAACCACTGAGGCCACTGTTTGACTCAATATTCTCAACAATGTCAACTTTATCACCAAGGCAAAGCAATAATTCAAGGTTTGTTTTTCCTGTTCAAAGTTAGTATTCATCCTTAGATTCACCTTCCTTCAATCCAACTCTTTAACCATAAGTTGAGAAATATTCTACAGTCATGAAAGAACAAGCTTTCGCTTTCTGTCTCTGCATTTCACCCTGAGCTTTGATTCTATGATCCATGTCAAGTCACAAAAGCTACAGAGGGAGATTGCCATCGCAGTATGTCAGGGCCTGTTTGCCAATGTGTCTTCCTAATGGCTGTGTCCAATAAGCCTCTAATGTTGCAGAGACACTGTGTTGCTACTGGCCTGTCAGACAGGGATTTCTTGTGTTGAGCAATCTCTGCCTGTTTGCATTTGGCTTTAGTGTGCATGTCCTGCCATGTTCCGACGAGCTGGGGGAGGACGGGCTGGGGGAGGAGTTGTAACTGTGTGTGTGTGTGTGTGTGTGTGTGTGTGTGTGTGTGTGTGTGTGTGTGTGTGTGTGTGTGTGTGTGTGTGTGTGTGTGTGTGTGTGTGTGTGTGTGTGTGTGTGTGTGTGTGTGTGTGTGTGTGTGCCTGCGTGAGTGTGTGTAAGTGTGTGTGCGTGTGTGTAAGTGTGCGTGCCTGCGTGAGTGTGTGCGTGTGCCAGGTTCACAGCTGGAGTGCTACTACTCTCAGCAGGGCACATCTCCTTCATATGAAAGGTTGCAAATGTCACTTTGCACCGGCTGCATCTCTCTCAGTTCAACAAGGAAATGTCTGCTTGGCTAATCTGATGAAGACTTTACTGGCAATAGCTGATTTCCAAGGAATATTTCTCCCAAAGAAATTCCACAGAATTTCACAGTACCATACTTCAGGAGCCTTTACCGTGGTTGTGAAATCTGCAGCAGACTTTAAAACTGTTTGAGAGCATTCTTCTGTACGGTAGATAGAAGCCATTTACCCCCTCCCTTCCATCTTTTTAAGACTTCTAGCAAGTTACAAACCAAAGATTAGCCCACTTTCAACAGTCTTATGTTAAGTAGCCCTAAGGAAACAGGTCTGACACCGACATCTTACAGTCAGAAATCCCTTTGTCCCTTTGTGTTGTCGTGTGTTGCTGCCATGCTATGTTGTTGTCTTAGTGTAGTGTTGTGTTGTCTCTCTTGTCGTGATGTGTGTTTTGTCCTATATATATATATTTTTTTTTATCCCAGCCCCCGTCCCCGCAGGAGGCCTTTTGCCTTTTGGTAGGCCGTCATTGTAAATAAGAATTTGTTCTTAATGACTTGCCTAGTTAAAATAAAGGTTAAATAAAATAAATGAAATAACATTTTAAAAACATATAGTGTTGCCATATGGCCAGATATGTATCATTACCTACATGGTATTAAATACAGTATATAATTTGACTCATTTGGATTCATTTCTGCAATAGGAGCTGGAGTAAACTCCCAGAGGCTTGATAGCTGGACAGTATGTACGATAACACTCAGGAAACAGAAACAGTGGCTTCAGACATGAGTAAAGTTGATACAATGACAACAACATGGAATCATAAACTGTACTGCTCTCCCATCCTTAAGAAGTAATTTTCCAGTGTTTTCACACCTCCTCCTTCTGATCGGGTGCACAGGATCAGTGTTTGTCACTCGAACCATTCAGAAACACACTACCTTTGTGTGTGTGGACAGACCAATAGAGAAACAGACAAATTCCTCTACAGAAAAAAAGGTCTGTTTTTTTTCTCCCACGTCCTAATATGGGCATGGGCGTGAGTCCACAGTGAGATAGCTATGTGATCACATCACCGTCTGGAAAAAAACCCTGAAAGAAATCACTTGGAAATACCAACTTTTGGACCATAGTATGGAATATATGGAGTCTATTTAGACGTTGACTTGACATTGTAAAATATTATTCAAAATATGCTTAATTCCAGTAGCCCCAGTGATTGTGTATGCTTTAGTAAACCTTATTAGATTACATGTAAATGCATTGTTGAATATTTTATCAAAGATATGAAACTGGTTTTCTGGTCAAGGTCCCCTCCAGGGTGTTAGTGTGCAGTGTATTCTCTGGTCAGCTGGAGGCAGTTGTTGGGAACTGTTTGACTTCTCTGCTCATTCTGTACCTTTGGGGAAAAGGATTGTGGGAGTAGCTTCCTGTGAGAGGAAGCTCTGATGGCCTGTAATAGTATATTCTTTATATTCCCCTGCAGCCTACAGAGAATTAACAAATAGCTTGGGGAGGTCTCTCTGCCTTTATGCCATCATCATGGCCCTGTTATTACCAAGCCAAACAAAACATAATAACCGGCTATCAAATTATTAAATAACTGTGTTGAGCATTCCTTAGCTGTGCAACACCTGAGGATCAAATTCTGCACACAAATATATTGGTAGTAAACAATGTGGCATTAGACTGAATCATGTGATTCAAAGATTAAATTGATCCAGAGTGACACTTTCAGTACAGTTTTTATAACAAGGGTCAAAAAGTAGTCTAATACAAATGAATGTAGCCATTACTCTTGAATATATTTGAAGGTTGAACCATAAAATCAGAATACATAGCACTATCATTTTATTATAGTCTCTATGACATACTCTATGTTGTCAGCCAGTCAATGAATATGTGGATTGTCCTGGCCCTTTTGTGTGGTACGACCCTTGACACGGTGCTGATGGTTTCACAGCAGTAGTACGAGTCAGCGTTTGGATCCAGATGGGCTGGAACCTGATTCAGAAGCACCCTCTCGTGTTGAGTGTTCTCATCTCATGCAGCCAGTTATCCACTTCACCTGGGCAAGGGCTTTTCACTGGTAGAAGTGAATTGTTTATTTCATCTAAAAACCCTCTGATCAATTAACCAGTGCACTGAGCCAGATAGAAATCTATTGCGCATACAGTACATTAGAATGTATAGCTAGAATGTTACTCACCGACAAAAAACACACATTTCCCTTGCATTACTAATCACGTGAGGACTGAACTAGTTTTTAGAAAAATCTATAAAATAACAGTAATCCTAATAGGATGTGTTTTCTATGACCGTCTGTCAGGACCGGAATAAGAATATCCAGGACAACTACAGCACCCGGTGTTCACAGGAGGCCCAAGAAGATGATCAAGGACCTCGAGCCACCCGAGCCACGGTCTGTTCACCATGCTACTAGAAGGTGAAGGCAGTACAGCTGCATCAACGCTGGGACCGAGAGACTGCGAAACAGCTTCTATCTCTAGTCACCACCTAGCCGGCCTCCACTCAATACCCTGACCTGAATCTTAGTCACTGTTACTAGCCGGCTACCACCCGGTACTCTACCCTGCACCTTAGAGACTGCTGCCCTATGTACATAGTCATTGAACACTGGTCACTTTAATAATGTTTACATTACTGTTTTACCCACTTCATATGCATATACTATGTTCTAGTCAAGATTCATCCTATATAACTACTGCTGTCCACTTCATATGTATATACTGTATTCTAGTCAAGATTCATCCTATATAACTACTGCTGTCCACTTCATATGTATATACTGTATTCTAGTCAAGGATCATCCTATACAACTACTGCTGTCCACTTCATATGTATATACTGTATTCTAGTCAAGATTCATCCTATATAACTACTGCTGTCCACTTCATATGTATATACTGTATTCTAGTCAAGGATCATCCTATACAACTACTGCTGTATACACCTTTTCTATTCATATAATGTCGATAATGTCTATACACACCATTATATACACAGACATGTACATTCCGGACTCTGACATTGCTCGTTCTGATGTTTCTTCATTTCTTTATTTAGAATTTTGGGTATTTATGTATATTTGTTTTGTATTGGCACTGTTGGAGCTAGAAACATCAGCATTTCGCTGCACCTGCGATAACATCTGCAACAATATGTGTACACGACCAATAAAAGTTGATTTGATTTGACTTGAGTAAGATTTCAGGACTCTTTCCACCCCTGGACCATTGATTGGGTTAATCATTGGTGAGGCCAGTCTAACTAGTACAACTAGAGGTGTTGCCCTAATTCTCCAATTTAAAGAAATATATATATATATATTTAACCTTTATTTAACTTGACCGTGTCCCCACTTTCAATGACTACAGTGCAGTGACTGTACTGTGAATACCACTCATTTCAACAAGTATTAATCAACTAATGTTGATCATTATCAAATTGCGGTAGGCTAAATGGAGTCAAGAATAGCTTTGTGTTGTTGAGACAGTGTCCTTGAGAAACCTGCTTTTCCCATGAAATACAGCCCAGATGGAAACCCACACTCGAACATAAACAAACATGGGCTCTCTGGGTTTCCCATGCGTGTAGATACAGCTATCTGCCTATGTACAACTACTGAAGCCAACAGTAAACCTCTCTGCTAATTTTTGTTTCCATCATAATTACTCATCAATGGATGAATGTCTTTAGTCATGTACAATGCGGGTGTATGTACAGACGAGGAGAATAAGGCATTTCAACAATGGCATTTCCTCAAAGGTTAGATGGGTATTGTAAGTAGCTTTTCTCTGATAGTCAGGGGATGTTTCCATTGCACACTGCCGTACACATTCTAGCAACGTATATAATGACAATGTATTCTTTATCGGCTGAATTTTGTCATTCGAGAGCGTTATGATTTCTAGTCACTTCAGTGACGAACATAACAGATTTTTTGTATTTTATAATACAAAGCCAAAGTAACCACAACTTCAGCACAATTGTTGTCCGTTAACAGCCTCCAGTTTCTAAATGCCGTCCATACCAGATGTGTGTTATGCCTGCAGAGATGTGGCCTGTCTGCCTACCTGGATCGGTAAAGTGCCACTTTCACCTTAACATTCTTCAGGGACAGTGGAGCGTATACACCGTATACACCGTATACCCACGTATTTTTCAGACGGCATTGCGTACTCCCCACAATGTGTATCAATGTAGCGTAGTGGAGGTATATGCCCTATCATTTAATAAGGCTCATGGAACGAAATGGAAATGTTTAGCTACATTTGTTTAGAGATTTTTTTATTTTACCTATTTTTTAACTAGGCAAGTCAGTTACACATTCTTATTTACAATGACGGCCTACCCCCAGCCAAACCCGGACGACGCTGGGCTAATTGAGCACCGCCCTATGGGACTCCCAATCACAGCCAGTTATGATACAGCCTGGATTTGAACCAGGGTGTCTGTAGTGATGACCCTAGCACTGCGATGCAGTGCCTTAGACCACCGTGCCACTCGGGAGCGAGCCAGTGATCAACTAATATTTCTTCACATTTTCGGGGGATTTTGGCAATAGGCTACTTTGAAGCAAGATAAGACATGCATCATAATATGAAGTAAATGTCCATGTTTCAAACAATTAAGGAACAGGATATAATGATGCTCGTGATAGGCCTAACTGACTTCTGATAGATGGAAAGGCTTTCCCAAAAACCTTCTCAATTAAATGTTAACTAGCGACAAAGTAGCCTATTCTTACCTGGCAGAATGATATCATGATTATTTGCATCAGTCCAGTGGCCTTTTGTTTTTCAAACTCCATCTCATGCGCTACAGAAACGCTACTAACCAAACGACAGTGCTAGGTGCCTGCGCTACAGAAACGCTACTAACCAAATAACAGTGCTAGGTGCCTGCGCTACAGAAACACTGCTAACCAAATAACAGTGCTAGGTGCCTGCGCTACAGAAACACTGCTAACCAAATAACAGTGCTAGGTGCCTGCGCTACAGAAACACTGCTAACCAAATAACAGTGCTAGGTGCCGGCGCTACAGAAACGCTATTAACCAAACAACAGCGCTAGGTGCCTGCGATACAGAAACACAGCTAACCAAACAACAGTGCTAGGTGCCTGCGCTACAGAAACGCTACTAACCAAACAACAGTGCTAGGTGCCTGCGCTACAGAAACGCTACTAACCAAACAACAGCACTGGAAGCTTGCGCTACAGAAACACTATTAACCAAACGACAGTGCTAGGTGCCTGCGCTACAGAAACGCTACTAACCAAACAACAGTGCTAGGTGCCTGCGCTACAGAAACACTGCTAACCAAACGACAGTGCTAGGTGCCTGCGCTACAGAAAAACTGCTAACCAAACGACAGTGCTAGGTGCCTGCGCTACAGAAAAACTGCTAACCAAACGACAGTGCTAGGTGCCTGCGCTACAGAAACACTGCTGACCAAACGACAGTGCTAGGTGCCTGCGCTACAGAAACGCTACTAACCAAACAACAGTGCTAGGTGCCTGCGCTACAGAAACACTGCTAACCAAACGACAGTGCTAGGTGCCTGCGCTACAGAAACGCTACTAACCAAACGACAGTGCTAGGTGCCTGCGCTACAGAAACACTGCTAACCAAACGACAGTGCTAGGTGGCTGCGCTACAGAAACACTGCTAACCAAACAACAGTGCTAGGTGCCTGCGCTACAGAAAGAGAGCTAACCAAATAACAGTGCTAGGTGCCTGCGCTACAGAAACACAGCTAACCAAATAACAGTGCTAGGTGCCTGCACACTTGAGTTAAAGAGTGACTACACTCAAAACTACCCCAAAAAATGTCTTAGATTTTTCCCAGACCTTTTTCCCGGACTTAGAACATCCTATTTGTTTTGGTATTAAAAACGTCTGTTCTGACTCAGTTGACAGCCTCTGTTTCAATAGTAGACCTACTATTAGCCTAATACACAGTACAGCATGGCTTGGCCTGACTGTGAAAGACCCATATGAGATTAATCATAGTATGTGTCACTGTTTCTCGAAGAAATGTTCACACAGGGAAAGTATTGTCAAAATAGTCAACTACTGTTAAAAAAAAAAAAAAAGGAAGTCACCCCTCCCCCTGTTTTAATACTCCAGTTCCTACCATTCTCAGAATGTAAGCTAACTTTTGCTGTGGGACACTTGAGAGCTTGTTTAAGATTCGTCACCTGCTTGTCTGAAAAGAAAAAGGTGACTTTTCTTACTGAGCAAGTGTCAGCCAGCTCATGCAGAGGCCATTTATGTGTCATAAGACCTCACAAATGATCTGCTATTCAAATCATAATAACTTACTTTATATGATTGTTATTCGATTTATAATGACAGATTATTTAAACAACCATAGATGGTCCTACAATATGATGAATTAAGTGGACAGCTTGTCATATGATGTCAGAGTTGTTAGGTTAATAAATACTGATTGTCTCCCTGAAGCATATAGCACTGTATGATCACACTTGATCATCTGTTTTGGTTTATTTGGCATATTTCTGTAAAGAAGGACTGCTGTGAGAAGACCAATAGCAGAGTGCCTGTCTGCTGACTGACTGCAAGTCATACATAGGAACTTTAATCAGTAATGAGGAACTAACTTCCTGACAACTGAGCAACTGAAAATGGGCCAAAGAGCAAAATGCTCTCACATTGTTACCGACATGCAACAGTATACACAAGAACTGTGCCAGAAATAGAACAACAATTTCTCAAGCCCACCAGTGATATGACAAATATTTTTATTAAATATGATAGATTACTTTGTATGTGTCTGACCTGTAACACATTTTCTGAGTGGTGAAAGGTACATCAACAGAGAAATGTGGACGGAATTATGATTATCTTATTTTGTCAGCCATGGATGAATCAGCCATGTTTTATACAGAAACAAAGGTTCACCGGCTTTCTCCTGGTTCCTTTAGGACATAAAGCTCATTGATTTAGACTTGTGAACAGCACCGGTCTCTGTAAGAGGCAGGGGGTGTTATGAGCCATAAGCACCTGTCTGCTACCATGGAAACAGAGAGAGAAAGAGGGACCTGGCCATTCAGCTTCGAGGCTGAACACAGAGACAGAGATGCGTTCAGCACCACAGAGGCTGCTAGCTGCAGCTATTCTGGTGGCTGTTGCAACTTCCTGTAGGAACCAGCTAGCCCTCATTCACCCAGTAGTGTTTCCTGTTCAGAAAATGACTCGCTGGTGCTGGCGGTGAAAGTATCTGCATGTCCTTACATGAATGAACTGTACTATTTCATTTATTTATGGTTTGTGGGGGTATAGTATTTGATGGCTGACAGAGTTTGTGGTGGATTTTGAATCATTCTGTACTATTTTATTGCTAAACTTTCAGAATAAGAATGTTGTCAAGTATGAAGCAGAGCCATTCATTTTAAATGAAAAGGCTCCGCTATGAAGCATCAAATAATTATAATTCTGTGAAGATGAGAATTGAGAATTGTATGCCTACATTACTGGATAGAGAATACAGAACACAGAATATGGTACACAGAATACAGAACACGGAACACGGAATATGGTACACAGAATACAGAACACGGAACACGGAATATGGTACACAGAATACAGAACACGGAACACGGAATATGGTACACAGAATACAGAACACGGAATATGGTACACAGAATACAGAACACGGAATATGGTACACAGAATACAGAATAGTACAGTAACTGCAGCATCTAGTATGTGGCCTGACTCTCAAAGCTCTTGATTAGATTTACACTCCAGCCGCCATGAGGATCAGGCTGAGGCACCCAGGGACTCGAAGACATCTGTGTTCCTCCCAGAGAGAGAGAGCTGAGCTGCAGTCCACAGCCAGTCCATCAGGCAGAGAGGCAAGTGCCTTCCCATCACAACACTGACAGATGGCCTTCTGGGCCCTCACTGTGGGCCACGTTCATCACAATCCCCTCTCTCTGTGTGTGTGTGTGTGTGTGTGTGTGTGTGTGTGTGTGTGTGTGTGTGTGTGTGTGTGTGTGTGTGTGTGTGTGTGTGTGTGTGTGTGTGTGTGTGTGTGTGTGTGTGTGTGTGTGTGTGTGTGTGTGTGTGTGTGTGTGTGTGTGTGTGTGTGTGTGTGTGTGTGTGTGAGAGTGTGAGAGTGTGTGAGTGAGAGTGTGTGAGTGTGAGTGTGAGTGTGAGTGTGAGTGTGTGTGTGTGTGTGTCCTCCACGATGCAGACACCATAATGGCGATGACATCACGGTCCAGAGAAGTCCATGAAAACATCAGAGGATGAGGGAGGGAAGGAGCCCAGCGCACAGAGGGGGAGATTACGTTACCCTGTCAGTTTAAAATCCTATTAGTTCGACACTACAACGGATTAGCCTTTTGTGGATGCTGTTCAATGGATGGACATTGGACACCATTGGGCACATTCTAACAGTTTATTAACTGTTGGGGTTGGCTGAAGGAGCACTTTGGGGCAGATTTCTTACTGAAAAGCAGCAACCGTTTAACTACATGGGTTCATCTATTCCCTCCATACCTGGATGCCAAGATAAAATCATCCTTCACTCTTAGAATGGTCTGAATCAGCTTTACATAAATACTACTCAGGTGCAGTAGCTAAAGCTAAAAGTTATTGTAGAATATGTAGTCATTGAAATGGCATATGGCACATACTGTATGAGTAAAATCACAACATTGCCATGGCCAGTATTGACATGGGCTATTTTCATACTCTGATGTTTTCATGGACTTCTCTGGACCGAATTTGAAAATTCTCTGTCTTTGGAAAGTGTTTTGATACAGTGAGCAGTTAGTCAATTTATTAGTGTTAATGCGGGGCACAGAAGGGTGGCAGCATCCGTAGCTGACGTGGTAGCCCCTTAGGAGAGCTCCTTGGTCTTCATGGTACCGCTTGCTTGGTGGTGCCCCTTGTTTAGTGGTGTTGCAGACTCTGGGGCCTTTCAGAACTGGTGTATATATACTGAGATCATGTGACAGATCATGTAACACTTAGATTGCAGACAGGTGGACTTTATTAAACTAATTATGTGACTTCTGAAGGTAATTGGTTGCACCAGATCTTATTTAGGGGCTTCACAGCAAAGTGGGTGAATACATACTGTATGCACGCACCACTTTTCAGTAAAAAAAAATAAAAAATAAAATTTGTAACAATATATATATATTTTTTTTCACTTCACCAATTTTGATTATTTTGTGTATGTCCATTACATGAAATCCAAATAAAAATCTATTTAAATTACAGGTTGTAATGCAACAAAATATAAAAACGCTAATGGAGATGAATACTTTTGCAAGGCACTGTATTCATACCTCTGCCTAAACATCAGCGCCACAGGTAACTTCCACACAGCTGTGAACGATCTGAGAGACAAGGCAAGAAGGGCCTTCTATGCCATCGAAAGGAACAAAAACTTTGACATACGAACTAGGATCTGGCTAAAAATACTTGAATCAGTTATAGAACCCATTGCCCTCTATGGTTGTGAGGTTTGGGGTCCGCTCACCAACCAAGAAATCACTAAATGGGACAAACACCAAATTGAGACTCTGCAGCAGAATTCTGCTAAAAATATCCTCCGTGTGCAACGTAAAACACCAAATAATGCATTCAGAGCTGAATTAGGCCGATACCTGCTAATTATCAAAGTCCAGAAAAGAGCCATTAAATTCTACAACCACCTAAAAGGAAATGATTCCCAAACCTTCCTTAAAAAAGCCATCACCTACAGAGAAATTAACCTGGAGAAGAGCCCCCTAAGCAAGCTGGTCCTGGGGCTCTGTTCACAAACACAAACAGACACCACAGAGCCCCAGGACAACAACACAATTAGACCCAACCAAATCATGAGAAAACAAAAAGATAATTACTTGACACATTGGAAAGAATTTACAAAAAACAGAGCAAACTAGAATGCTATTTGGCCCTAAACAGAGAGTACACAGTGGCAGAATACCTGACCACTGTGACTGACCCAAACTTAAGGAAAGCGTTGCTATTGAGAAAGGCTGCCGTAGGCAGACCTGGCTCTCAAGAGAAGACAGGCTATGTGCACACTGCTCACATAATGAGGTGGACACTGAGCTGCACTTCCTAACCTCCTGCCAAAGGTATGGCCATATTAGAGACACATATTTCCCTCAGATGACACAGATCCACAACGAATTAAAAAACAAATCCAATTTTGATAAACTCCCATATCTACTGGGTGAAACACGACAGTGTGCCATCACAGCAGCAAGATTTGTGACCTGTTGCCAGAAGAAAAGGGCAACCAGTGAAGAACAGGGCAACCAGTGAAGAACAGGGCAACCAGTGAAGAACAGGGCAACCAGTGAAGAACAGGGCAACCAGTGAAGAACAGGGCAACCAGTGAAGAACAGGGCAACCAGTGAAGAACAGGGCAACCAGTGAAGAACAGGGCAACCAGTGAAGAACAGGGCAACCAGTGAAGAACAGGGCAACCAGTGAAGAACAGGGCAACCAGTGAAGAACAGGGCAACCAGTGAAGAACAGGGCAACCAGTGAAGAACAGGGCAACCAGTGAAGAACAGGGCAACCAGTGAAGAACAGGGCAACCAGTGAAGAACAGGGCAACCAGTGAAGAACAGGGCAACCAGTGAAGAACAGGGCAACCAGTGAAGAACAGGGCAACCAGTGAAGAACAAAAACCATTGTAATTACAACCCATATTTATGTTTATTTATTTTAACTATTTGCACATCATTACATAGACATAATATGACATTTGAAGTGTCTTTATTTTTTGGGAACTTTTATGAGTGTAATGTTTACTGTTCATTTTGTATTGTTTATTTCACTTTGATTTATTATCTATTTCACTTGCTTTGGCAATGTAAACATATTTTTAAAACTTTATTTAACTAGGCAAGTCAGTTAAGAACAACTTCTTATTTTCAATGACGGCCTAGGAACAGTGGGTTAACTGCCTTGTTCAGAGGCAGAAAAACACATTTTTACCTTTTCAGCTCAGGGATTTGATCTTGCAACCTTTCGGTTACTAGTCCAACGCTCTAACCACTAGGCTACCTGTTTCTCGTGCCAATAAAGCCCCTTCAATTGAAATTGAGAGAGAGAGAAAGAGTGAGAGAGAGAGAGAATGAGAGAATGAGAGAGAGAATGAGAGAACGAGAGAGAGAATGAGAGAACGAGAGAGAGAATGAGAGAAAGAGAGAACGAGAGAGAACGAGAGAGAGAAAGAGAGAAAGAGAGAGAGAACGAGAGAGAGAAGATGCAGCCCAGGGAGGGTAGGACACAAAGGACCTAATTTCTTCTCAGACACTAAACAAGTCCACTAATGCTGCTCCACACTCACCCCTTCAGCTAGCAGATGGCCAGGGGCCAGGCCGTGGCAGAGTCCTCCATTCACAGAGACTAGGTGCGTCACAGTAAATCTGCCATGGGGGCAATTATCATCTGTCTTGTGCCTGAGGAGAAAGGACACACCCACTCCGACTCCTCTAAACACAGGCATTGAAAAATCAGAGCACCGAGAACAAGAGTTAAACTCTTAAACTCAGCAAAAACACTGGGCTTTCCATTATGTAACGGTCAGTCATAATCTGACGTCAGACTATAATCTGTTGCCAATAAAGACATCAACATAGTGACGTTTCTGTGTATTTGTGTCACAGTCACCCAAAGTATACTTAATCAATACGAGATAGATGCATTGATTGGGTAAGATGAATATCCAAGGAGGAAGATGATGTCACTGTTGACAGAATCAGCAGACTAGAAGAAGATATTTATCCAGATTCTCCAACTGGATTTGACACGAGCATACAATTTAACTGTAAGAAACCTGAATCAATTCGGGCACAAAGAGGAGAGTTCAAACTTGTTTGTATTTCCCTTTACAGCACAGAGGCCGCACCTGTGTTAGCACGTGACCTAGATGCTGCCTGCCAGTGCTTGTCACCTTGGATTAGGTTCAGGTAGCTGTCAACTGTGTACCTGTCACCCTCATTACAGAGCAGGTCGTCACAAAGCCACAGTAGACACAGAAAACGACACTCTCTGCCTGCCTGTGTGTGTCATAACATTTCCTCCCATAGGAATAGCTATAGTGAAAGCCTGCTCAGTGGAGTGAGTAACCGTCTACATTACTCCAGCTCATAAATAAGTAATACAACAGGCAGCCGAATGCATCATCACCGTATTTGACCACAGTGCAGAAGTCAGCATCTTTCCTGGTGCTGTATTTTATCAGGCTACTCATATCTCTTACCTTAAACCAGAATCTCTGTTTGTGGGTGTGGGTGTGTGTGTGTGTGGGTATGTGGGTGGGTGTGTATGTGTGGGTGTGTGTATGGGTGTGTGTGTGTGGGTGTGAGCATGGGTGTGTGTATGTGTGGGTAGGTGTATGTGTATGGGTGGGTGGGTGTGTGTGTGTGTGTGGGTGTGGGTGTGTGTATGTGTGGGTGTATGTGTGGTTGTGTATGTGTGGTTGTGTATGTGTGGGTGTGTATGGGTTGGGTGGGTGGGTGGGTGGGTGGGTGGGTGTGTGTGTGTGTGTGTGTATGTGTGTGGATGTGTGGGTGGGTGTGTGTGTGGGTGTGTGTATGTGTGGGTGTGTATGTGGGTGGGTGTGTATGTGGGTGGGTGTAATAGCTTGCATGGGGAGACAGTACTCCCTCCTCCACACTCAGACATGCAGTAGTCTTGTCCAAGGGAATGTTTGGGGAGTTGGAGGATGCGATGACAGCGGAGGGGGAGCCTCTCATTGTGCCTATGTCAGATGACTGTCTGAGATAGCTGCAGCACAGCTGGAGGCAGACTGGGAAGGGGGGGGTCTCCTGCTCCTGTTTTTCTAGACTGACTGAACAATGGCCCAGTGCAGCTAGGAGGACGGAAGACGTCCTGTGCAGGGCTGTGATAGGCTGATCTGGGATCGACACTAGGTAGGGCTTGGCCGGTTGGGACTAGGTGGAGGTTATAACTATAGTGGGCTGGATCAGACTGTGTTGAGGTTATAACTATAGTGGGCTGGATCAGACTGTGTTGAGGTTATAACTATAGTGGGCTGGATCAGACTGTGTTGAGGTTATAACTATAGTGGGCTGGATCAGACTGTGTTGAGGTTATAACTATAGTAGGCTGGATCAGACTGTGTTGAGGTTATAACTATAGAGGGCTGCATCAGACTGTGTTGAGGTTATAACTATAGTGGGCTGGATCAGACTGTGTTGAGGTTATAACTATAGTGGGCTGGATCAGACTGTGTTGAGGTTATAACTATAGTGGGCTGGATCAGACTGTGTTGAGGTTATAACTATAGTGGGCTGGATCAGACTGTGTTGAGGTTATAACTATGGTGGGCTGGATCAGACTGTGTTGAGGTTATAACTATAGTGGGCTGGATCAGACTGTGTTGAGGTTATAACTATAGTGGCTGGATCAGACTGTGTTGAGGTTATAACTATAGTGGGCTGGTTTAGACTGTGTTGAGGTTATAACTATAGTGGGCTGGATCAGACTGTGTTGAGGTTATAACTATAGTGGGCTGGATCAGACTGTGTTGAGGTTATAACTATAGTGGGCTGGATCAGACTGTGTTGAGGTTATAACTATAGTGGGCTGGATCAGACTGTGTTGAGGTTATAACTATAGTGGGCTGGATCAGACTGTGTTGAGGTTATAACTATAGTGGGCTGGATCAGACTGTGTTGAGGTTATAACTATAGTGGGCTGGATCAGACTGTGTTGAGGTTATAACTATAGTGGGCTGGATCAGACTGTGTTGAGGTTATAACTATAGTGGGCTGGATCAGACTGTGTTGAGGTTATAACTATAGTGGGCTGGATCAGACTGTGTTGAGGTTATAACTATAGTGGGCTGGATCAGACTGTGTTGAGGTTATAACTATAGTGGGCTGGATCAGACTGTGTTGAGGTTATAACTATAGTGGGCTGGATCAGACTGTGTTGAGGTTATAACTATAGTGGGCTGGATCAGACTGTGTTGAGGTTATAACTATAGTGGGCTGGATGAGATTGTGTTGAGGTTATAACTATAGTGGGCTAGATCAGACTGTGTTGAGGTTATAACTATAGTTGGGCTGGATCAGACTGTGTTGAGGTACTAACTATAGTGGGATGGATCAGACTGGGTTAAAGTTATAACTATATTGGGCTGGATCAGACTGTGTTGAGGTTATAACTATAGTGGGCTGGATCAGACTGGGTTGAGGTTATAACTATAGTGGCTGGATCAGACTGTGTTGAGGTTCTAGAGTGGGCTGGATCAGACTGTGTTGAGGTTCTATAGTGGGCTGGATCAGATGGTGTTGAGGTTCTATAGTGGGCTGGATCAGACTGTGTTGAGGTTATAACTATAGTGGGCTGGATCAGACTGTGTTGAGGTTATAACTATAGTGGGCTGGATCAGACTGTGTTGAGGTTATAACTATACTGGGCTGGATCAGACTGTGTTGAGGTTATAACTATAGTTGGCTGGATCAGACTGTGTTGAGGTTTTATAGTGGGCTGGATCAGACTGTGTTGAGGTTATAACTATAGTGGGCTGGATCAGACTGTGTTGAGGTTATAACTATAGTGGGCTGGATCAGACTGTGTTGAGGTTATAACTATAGTGGGCTGGATCAGACTGTGTTTAGGTTATAACTATAGTGGGCTGCATCAGACTGTGTTGAGGTTATAACTATAGTGGGCTGGATCAGACTGTGTTGAGGTTATAACTATAGTGGGCTGGATCAGACTGTGTTGAGGTTATAACTATAGTGGGCTGGATCAGACTGTGTTGAGGTACTAACTATAGTGGGCTGGATCAGACTGTGTTGAGGTTATAACTATAGTGGGCTGGATCAGACTGTGTTGAGGTTATAACTATAGTGGGCCGGATCAGACTGTGTTGAGGTTATAACTACAGTGGGCTGGATCAGACTGTGTTGAGGTTATAACTATAGTGGCTGGATCAGACTGTATTGAGGTTCTAGAGTGGGCTGGATCAGACTGTGTTGAGGTTATAACTATAGTGTGCTGGATCAGACTGTGTTTAGGTTATAACTATAGTGGGCTGCATCAGACTGTGTTGAGGTTATAACTATAGTGGGCTGGATCAGACTGTGTTGAGGTTATAACTATAGTGGGCTGGATCAGACTGTGTTGAGATTATAACTATAGTGGGCTGGATCAGACTGTGTTGAGGTTATAACTATAGTGGGCTGGATCAGACTGTGTTGAGGTTATAACTATAGTGGGCTGGATCAGACTGTGTTGAGGTTATAACTATACTGGGCTGGATCAGACTGTGTTGAGGTTATAACTATAGTGGGCTGGATCAGACTGTGTTGAGGTTATAACTATAGTAGGCTGGATCAGACTGTATTGAGGTTCTAGAGTGGGCTGGATCAGACTGTGTTGAGGTTATAACTATACTGGGCTGTATCAGACTGTGTTGAGGTTATAACTATAGTGGGCTGGATCAGACTGTGTTGAGGTTATAACTATACTGGGCTGGATCAGACTGTGTTTAGGTTATAACTATAGTGGTCTGGATCAGACTGTGTTGAGGTTATAACTATAGTGGGCTGGATCAGACTGTGTTGAGGTTATAACTATAGTGGGCTGGATCAGACTGTGTTGAGGTTATAACTATAGTGGGCTGGATCAGACTGTGTCGAGGTTATAACTATAGTGGGCTGGATCAGACTGTGTTGAGGTTCTATAGTGGGCTGGATCAGATGGTGTTGAGGTTATAACTATAGTGGGCTGGATCAGACTGTGTTGAGGTTATAACTATAGTGGGCTGGATCAGACTGTGTTTAGGTTATAACTTATAGTGGGCTGGATCAGACTGTGTTGAGGTTATAACTATAGTGGGCTGGATCAGACTGTGTTGAGGTTATAACTATAGTGGGCTGGATCAGACTGTGTTGAGGTTATAACTATAGTGGGCTGGATCAGACTGTGTTGAGGTTATAACTATAGTGGGCTGGATCAGACTGTGTTTAGGTTATAACTATAGTGGGCTGCATCAGACTGTGTTGAGGTTATAACTATAGTGGGCTGGATCAGACTGTGTTGAGGTTATAACTATAGTGGGCTGGATCAGACTGTGTTGAGGTTATAACTATAGTGGGCTGGATCAGACTGTGTTGAGGTACTAACTATAGTGGGCTGGATCAGACTGTGTTGAGGTTATAACTATAGTGGGCTGGATCAGACTGTGTTGAGGTTATAACTATAGTGGGCTGGATCAGACTGTGTTGAGCTTATAACTATAGTGGGCTGGATCAGACTGTGTTGAGGTTATAACTATAGTGGCTGGATCAGACTGTATTGAGGTTCTAGAGTGGGCTGGATCAGACTGTGTTGAGGTTATAACTATAGTGGGCTGGATCAGACTGTGTTTAGGTTATAACTATAGTGGGCTGCATCAGACTGTGTTGAGGTTATAACTATAGTGGGCTGGATCAGACTGTGTTGAGGTTATAACTATAGTGGGCTGGATCAGACTGTGTTGAGGTTATAACTATAGTGGGCAGGATCAGACCGTGTTGAGGTTATAACTATAGTGGGCTGGATCAGACTGTGTTGAGGTTATAACTATAGTGGGCTGGATCAGACTGTGTTGAGGTTATAACTATAGTGGGCTGGATCAGACTGTGTTGAGGTTATAACTATAGTGGGCTGGATAAGACTGTGTTGAGGTTATAACTATAGTAGGCTGGATCAGACTGTATTGAGGTTCTAGAGTGGGCTGGATCAGACTGTGTTGAGGTTATAACTATACTGGGCTGTATCAGACTGTGTTGAGGTTATAACTATAGTGGGCTGGATCAGACTGTGTTGAAGTTCTATAGTGGGCTGGATCAGACTGTGTTGAGGTTATAACTATAGTGGGCTGGATCAGACTGTGTTGAGGTTATAACTATAGTGGGCTGGATCAGACTGTGTTGAGGTTATAACTATAGTGGGCTGGATCAGACTGTGTTGAGGTTATAACTATACTGGGCTGGATCAGACTGTGTTGAGGTTATAACTATAGTGGGCTGGATCAGACTGTGTTGAGGTTATAACTATAGTAGGCTGGATCAGACTGTGTTGAGGTTATAACTATAGTAGGCTGGATCAGACTGTGTTGAGGTTATAACTATAGTGGGCTGCATCAGACTGTGTTGGGGTTATAACTATAGTGGGCTGGATCAGACTGTGTTGAGGTTATAACTATAGTGGGCTGGATCAGACTGTGTTGAGGTTCTATAGTGGGCTGGATCAGACTGTGTTGAGGTTATAACTATAGTGGGCTGGATCAGACTGTGTTGAGGTTATAACTATAGTGGGCTGGATCAGACTGTGTTCAGGTTATAACTATAGTGGGCTGGATCAGACTGTGTTGAGGTTATAACTATAGTGGGCTGGATCAGACTGTGTTGAGGTTATAACTATAGTGGGCTGGATCAGACTGTGTTGAGGTTATAACTATAGTGGGCTGGATCAGACTGTGTTGAGGTTATAACTATAGTGGGCTGGATCAGACTGTGTTGAGGTACTAACTATAGTAGGCTGGATCAGACTGTGTTGAGGTTATAACTATAGTGGGCTGGATCAGACTGTGTTGAGGTTCTAGAGTGGGCTGGATCAGACTGTGTTGAGGTTATAACTATAGTGGGCTGGATCAGACTGTGTTGAGGTTCTATAGTGGGCTGGATCAGACTGTGTTGAGGTTATAACTATAGTTGGCTGGATCAGACTGTGTTGAGGTTATAACTATAGTGGGCTGGATCAGACTGTGTTGAGGTTATAACTATAGTGTGCTGGATCAGACTGTGTTGAGGTTATAACTATAGTGGGCTGGATCAGACTGTGTTGAGGTTATAACTATAGTGGGCTGGATCAGACTGGGTTGAGGTTATAACTATAGTGGGCTGGATCAGACTGTGTTGAGGTTCTATAGTGGGCTGGATCAGACTGTGTTGAGGTTATAACTATAGTGGGCTGGATCAGACTGTGTTGAGGTTATAACTATAGTGGGCTGGATCAGACTGTGTTGAGGTTATTACTATAGTGGCCTGGATCAGACTGTGTTGAGGTTATAACTATAGTGGGCTGGATCAGACTGTGTTGAGGTTATAACTATAGTGGGCTGGATCAGACTGTGTTGAGGTTATAACTATAGTGGGCTGGATCAGACTGTGTTGAGGTTATAACTATAGTGGGCTGGATCAGACTGTGTTGAGGTTATAACTATAGTGGGCTGGATCAGACTGTGTTGAGGTTATAACTATAGTGGGCTGGATCAGACTGTGTTGAGGTTATAACTATAGTGGGCTGGATCAGACTGTGTTGAGGTTATAACTATAGTGGGCTGGATCAGACTGTGTTGAGGTTATAACTATAGTGGGCTGGATCAGACTGTGTTGAGGTACTAACTATAGTAGGCTGGATCAGACTGTGTTGAGGTTATAACTATAGTGGGCTGGATCAGACTGTGTTGAGGTTCTAGAGTGGGCGGGATCAGACTGTGTTGAGGTTATAACTATAGTGGGCTGGATCAGACTGTGTTGAGGTTCTATAGTGGGCTGGATCAGACTGTGTTGAGGTTATAACTATAGTTGGCTGGATCAGACTGTGTTGAGGTTATAACTATAGTGGGCTGGATCAGACTGTGTTGAGGTTATAACTATAGTGTGCTGGATCAGACTGTGTTGAGGTTATAACTATAGTGGGCTGGATCAGACTGTGTTGAGGTTATAACTATAGTGGGCTGGATCAGACTGTGTTGAGGTACTAACTATAGTGGGCTGGATCAGACTGTGTTGAGGTTATAACTATATTGGGCTGGATCAGACTGGGTTGAGGTTATAACTATAGTGGGCTGGATCAGACTGTGTTGAGGTTATAACTATAGTGGGCTGGATCAGACTGGGTTGAGGTTATAACTATAGTGGGCTGGATCAGACTGTGTTGAGGTTATAGAGTGGGCTGGATCAGACTGTGTTGAGTTTATAACTATAGTGGGCTGGATCAGACTGTGTTGAGGTTATAACTATAGTGGGCTGGATCAGACTGGGTTGAGGTTATAACTATAGTGGGCTGGATCAGACTGTGTTGAGGTTCTATAGTGGGCTGGATCAGACTGTGTTGAGGTTATAACTATAGTGGGCTGGATCAGACTGTGTTGAGGTTATAACTATAGTGGGCTGGATCAGACTGTGTTGAGGTTATTACTATAGTGGCCTGGATCAGACTGTGTTGAGGTTATAACTATAGTGGGCTGGATCAGACTGTGTTGAGGTTATAACTATAGTGGGCTGGATCAGACTGTGTTGAGGTTATAACTATAGTGGGCTGGATCAGACTGTGTTGAGGTTATAACTATAGTGGGCTGGATCAGACTGTGTTGAGGTTATAACTATAGTGGGCTGGATCAGACTGTGTTGAGGTACTAACTATAGTTTGCTGGATCAGACTGTGTTGAGGTTATAACTATAGTGGGCTGGATCAGACTGGGTTGAGGTTATAACTATAGTGGGCTGGATCAGACTGTGTTGAGGTTATAACTATAGTGGGCTGGATCAGACTGTGTTGAGGTTATAACTATAGTGGGCTGGATCAGACTGTGTTGAGGTTATAACTATAGTAGGCTGGATCAGACTGTGTTGAGGTTATAACTATAGTGGGCTGGATCAGACTGGGTTGAGGTTATAACTATAGTGGCTGGATCAGACTGTGTTGAGGTTCTAGAGTGGGCTGGATCAGACTGTGTTGAGGTTATAACTATACTGGGCTGGATCAGACTGTGTTGAGGTTATAACTATAGTGGGCTGGATCAGACTGTGTTGAGGTTATTACTATAGTGGCCTGGATCAGACTGTGTTGAGGTTATAACTATAGTGGGCTGGATCAGACTGTGTTGAGGTTCTATAGTGGGCTGGATCAGACTGTGTTGAGGTTATAACTATAGTGGGCTGGATCAGACTGTGTTGAGGTTATAACTATAGTGGGCTGGATCAGACTGTGTTGAGGTTATTACTATAGCGGCCTGGATCAGACTGTGTTGAGGTTATAACTATAGTGGGCTGGATCAGACTGTGTTGAGGTTATAACTATAGTGGGCTGGATCAGACTGTGTTGAGGTTATAACTATAGTGGGCTGGATCAGACTGTGTTGAGGTTATAACTAGAGTGGGCTGGATCAGACTGTGTTGAGGTTATAACTATAGTGGGCTGGATCAGACTGTGTTGAGGTTCTATAGTGGGCTGGATCAGACTGTGTTGAGGTTATAACTATAGTTGGCTGGATCAGACTGGGTTGAGGTTATAACTATAGTGGGCTGGATCAGACTGTGTTGAGGTTATAACTATAGTGTGCTGGATCAGACTGTGTTGAGGTTATAACTATAGTGGGCTGGATCAGACTGTGTTGAGGTTATAACTATAGTGGGCTGGATCAGACTGTGTTGAGGTACTAACTATAGTGGGCTGGATCAGACTGTGTTGAGGTTATAACTATATTGGGCTGGATCAGACTGGTTGAGGTTATAACTATAGTGGGCTGGATCAGACTGTGTTGAGGTTATAACTATAGTGGGCTGGATCAGACTGGGTTGAGGTTATAACTATAGTGGGCTGGATCAGACTGTGTTGAGGTTATAGAGTGGGCTGGATCAGACTGTGTTGAGGTTATAACTATAGTGGGCTGGATCAGACTGTGTTGAGGTTATAACTATAGTGGGCTGGATCAGACTGTGTTGAGGTTATAACTATAGTGGGCTGGATCAGACTGGGTTGAGGTTATAACTATAGTGGGCTGGATCAGACTGTGTTGAGGTTCTATAGTGGGCTGGATCAGACTGTGTTGAGGTTATAACTATAGTGGGCTGGATCAGACTGTGTTGAGGTTATAACTATAGTGGGCTGGATCAGACTGTGTTGAGGTTATTACTATAGTGGGCTGGATCAGACTGTGTTGAGGTTATAACTATAGTGGGCTGGATCAGACTGTGTTGAGGTTATAACTATAGTGGGCTGGATCAGACTGTGTTGAGGTTATAACTATAGTGGGCTGGATCAGACTGTGTTGAGGTTATAACTATAGTGGGCTGGATCAGACTGTGTTGAGGTTATAACTATAGTGGGCTGAATCAGACTGTGTTGAGGTTATAACTATAGTGGGCTGGATCAGACTGTGTTGAGGTTATAACTATAGTGGGCTGGATCAGACTGTGTTGAGGTTATAACTATAGTGGGCTGGATCAGACTGTGTTGAGGTTATAACTATAGTGGGCTGGATCAGACTGTGTTGAGGTACTAACTATAGTAGGCTGGATCAGACTGTGTTGAGGTTATAACTATAGTGGGCTGGATCAGACTGTGTTGAGGTTCTAGAGTGGGCTGGATCAGACTGTGTTGAGGTTATAACTATAGTGGGCTGGATCAGACTGTGTTGAGGTTCTATAGTGGGCTGGATCAGACTGTGTTGAGGTTATAACTATAGTTGGCTGGATCAGACTGTGTTGAGGTTATAACTATAGTGGGCTGGATCAGACTGTGTTGAGGTTATAAATATAGTGTGCTGGATCAGACTGTGTTGAGGTTATAACTATAGTGGGCTGGATCAGACTGTGTTGAGGTTATAACTATAGTGGGCTGGATCAGACTGTGTTGAGGTACTAACTATAGTGGGCTGGATCAGACTGTGTTGAGGTTATAACTATATTGGGCTGGATCAGACTGGGTTGAGGTTATAACTATAGTGGGCTGGATCAGACTGTGTTGAGGTTATAACTATAGTGGGCTGGATCAGACTGGGTTGAGGTTATAACTATAGTGGGCTGGATCAGACTGTGTTGAGGTTATAGAGTGGGCTGGATCAGACTGTGTTGAGTTTATAACTATAGTGGGCTGGATCAGACTGTGTTGAGGTTATAACTATAGTGGGCTGGATCAGACTGTGTTGAGGTTATAACCATAGTGGGCTGGATCAGACTGTGTTGAGGTTCTATAGTGGGCTGGATCAGACTGTGTTGAGGTTATAACTATAGTGGGCTGGATCAGACTGTGTTGAGGTTATAACTATAGTGGGCTGGATCAGACTGTGTTGAGGTTATTACTATAGTGGCCTGGATCAGACTGTGTTGAGGTTATAACTATAGTGGGCTGGATCAGACTGTGTTGAGGTTATAACTATAGTGGGCTGGATCAGACTGTGTTGAGGTTATAACTATAGTGGGCTGGATCAGACTGTGTTGAGGTTATAACTATAGTGGGCTGGATCAGACTGTGTTGAGGTTATAACTATAGTGGGCTGGATCAGACTGTGTTGAGGTACTAACTATAGTTTGCTGGATCAGACTGGGTTGAGGTTATAACTATAGTGGGCTGGATCAGACTGTGTTGAGGTTATAACTATAGTGGGCTGGATCAGACTGTGTTGAGGTTATAACTATAGTAGGCTGGATCAGACTGTGTTGAGGTTATAACTATAGTGGGCTGGATCAGACTGGGTTGAGGTTATAACTATAGTGGCTGGATCAGACTGTGTTGAGGTTCTAGAGTGGGCTGGATCAGACTGTGTTGAGGTTATAACTATACTGGGCTGGATCAGACTGTGTTGAGGTTATAACTATAGTGGGCTGGATCAGACTGTGTTGAGGTTATAACTATAGTGGGCTGGATCAGACTGTGTTGAGGTTATAACTATAGTGGGCTGGATCAGACTGTGTTGAGGTTATAACTATAGTGGGCTGGATCAGACTGTGTTTAGGTTATAACTATAGTGGGCTGCATCAGACTGTGTTGAGGTTATAACTATAGTGGGCTGGATCAGACTGTGTTGAGGTTATAACTATAGTGGGCTGGATCAGACTGTGTTGAGGTTATAACTATAGTGGGCTGGATCAGACTGTGTTGAGGTACTAACTATAGTGGGCTGGATCAGACTGTGTTGAGGTTATAACTATAGTGGGCTGGATCAGACTGTGTTGAGGTTATAACTATAGTGGGCTGGATCAGACTGTGTTGAGCTTATAACTATAGTGGGCTGGATCAGACTGTGTTGAGGTTATAACTATAGTGGCTGGATCAGACTGTATTGAGGTTCTAGAGTGGGCTGGATCAGACTGTGTTGAGGTTATAACTATAGTGGGCTGGATCAGACTGTGTTTAGGTTATAACTATAGTGGGCTGCATCAGACTGTGTTGAGGTTATAACTATAGTGGGCTGGATCAGACTGTGTTGAGGTTATAACTATAGTGGGCTGGATCAGACTGTGTTGAGGTTATAACTATAGTGGGCAGGATCAGACCGTGTTGAGGTTATAACTATAGTGGGCTGGATCAGACTGTGTTGAGGTTATAACTATAGTGGGCTGGATCAGACTGTGTTGAGGTTATAACTATAGTGGGCTGGATCAGACTGTGTTGAGGTTATAACTATAGTGGGCTGGATAAGACTGTGTTGAGGTTATAACTATAGTAGGCTGGATCAGACTGTATTGAGGTTCTAGAGTGGGCTGGATCAGACTGTGTTGAGGTTATAACTATACTGGGCTGTATCAGACTGTGTTGAGGTTATAACTATAGTGGGCTGGATCAGACTGTGTTGAAGTTCTATAGTGGGCTGGATCAGACTGTGTTGAGGTTATAACTATAGTGGGCTGGATCAGACTGTGTTGAGGTTATAACTATAGTGGGCTGGATCAGACTGTGTTGAGGTTATAACTATAGTGGGCTGGATCAGACTGTGTTGAGGTTATAACTATACTGGGCTGGATCAGACTGTGTTGAGGTTATAACTATAGTGGGCTGGATCAGACTGTGTTGAGGTTATAACTATAGTAGGCTGGATCAGACTGTGTTGAGGTTATAACTATAGTAGGCTGGATCAGACTGTGTTGAGGTTATAACTATAGTGGGCTGCATCAGACTGTGTTGGGGTTATAACTATAGTGGGCTGGATCAGACTGTGTTGAGGTTATAACTATAGTGGGCTGGATCAGACTGTGTTGAGGTTCTATAGTGGGCTGGATCAGACTGTGTTGAGGTTATAACTATAGTGGGCTGGATCAGACTGTGTTGAGGTTATAACTATAGTGGGCTGGATCAGACTGGGTTGAGGTTATAACTATAGTGGGCTGGATCAGACTGTGTTGAGGTTATAACTATACTGGGCTGGATCAGACTGTGTTGAGGTTATAACTATAGTGGGCTGGATCAGACTGTGTTGAGGTTATAACTATAGTAGGCTGGATCAGACTGTGTTGAGGTTATAACTATAGTGGGCTGGATCAGACTGGGTTGAGGTTATAACTATAGTGGCTGGATCAGACTGTGTTGAGGTTCTAGAGTGGGCTGGATCAGACTGTGTTGAGGTTATAACTATACTGGGCTGGATCAGACTGTGTTGAGGTTATAACTATAGTGGGCTGGATCAGACTGTGTTGAGGTTATAACTATAGTGGGCTGGATCAGACTGTGTTGAGGTTATAACTATAGTGGGCTGGATCAGACTGTGTTGAGGTTATAACTATAGTGGGCTGGATCAGACTGTGTTTAGGTTATAACTATAGTGGGCTGCATCAGACTGTGTTGAGGTTATAACTATAGTGGGCTGGATCAGACTGTGTTGAGGTTATAACTATAGTGGGCTGGATCAGACTGTGTTGAGGTTATAACTATAGTGGGCTGGATCAGACTGTGTTGAGGTACTAACTATAGTGGGCTGGATCAGACTGTGTTGAGGTTATAACTATAGTGGGCTGGATCAGACTGTGTTGAGGTTATAACTATAGTGGGCTGGATCAGACTGTGTTGAGCTTATAACTATAGTGGGCTGGATCAGACTGTGTTGAGGTTATAACTATAGTGGCTGGATCAGACTGTATTGAGGTTCTAGAGTGGGCTGGATCAGACTGTGTTGAGGTTATAACTATAGTGGGCTGGATCAGACTGTGTTTAGGTTATAACTATAGTGGGCTGCATCAGACTGTGTTGAGGTTATAACTATAGTGGGCTGGATCAGACTGTGTTGAGGTTATAACTATAGTGGGCTGGATCAGACTGTGTTGAGGTTATAACTATAGTGGGCAGGATCAGACCGTGTTGAGGTTATAACTATAGTGGGCTGGATCAGACTGTGTTGAGGTTATAACTATAGTGGGCTGGATCAGACTGTGTTGAGGTTATAACTATAGTGGGCTGGATCAGACTGTGTTGAGGTTATAACTATAGTGGGCTGGATAAGACTGTGTTGAGGTTATAACTATAGTAGGCTGGATCAGACTGTATTGAGGTTCTAGAGTGGGCTGGATCAGACTGTGTTGAGGTTATAACTATACTGGGCTGTATCAGACTGTGTTGAGGTTATAACTATAGTGGGCTGGATCAGACTGTGTTGAAGTTCTATAGTGGGCTGGATCAGACTGTGTTGAGGTTATAACTATAGTGGGCTGGATCAGACTGTGTTGAGGTTATAACTATAGTGGGCTGGATCAGACTGTGTTGAGGTTATAACTATAGTGGGCTGGATCAGACTGTGTTGAGGTTATAACTATACTGGGCTGGATCAGACTGTGTTGAGGTTATAACTATACTGGGCTGGATCAGACTGTGTTGAGGTTATAACTATAGTGGGCTGGATCAGACTGTGTTGAGGTTATAACTATAGTAGGCTGGATCAGACTGTGTTGAGGTTATAACTATAGTGGGCTGCATCAGACTGTGTTGGGGTTATAACTATAGTGGGCTGCATCAGACTGTGTTGGGGTTATAACTATAGTGGGCTGGATCAGACTGTGTTGAGGTTATAACTATAGTGGGCTGGATCAGACTGTGTTGAGGTTCTATAGTGGGCTGGATCAGACTGTGTTGAGGTTATAACTATAGTGGGCTGGATCAGACTGTGTTGAGGTTATAACTATAGTGGGCTGGATCAGACTGTGTTCAGGTTATAACTATAGTGGGCTGGATCAGACTGTGTTGAGGTTATAACTATAGTGGGCTGGATCAGACTGTGTTGAGGTTATAACTATAGTGGGCTGGATCAGACTGTGTTGAGGTTATAACTATAGTGGGCTGGATCAGACTGTGTTGAGGTTATAACTATAGTGGGCTGGATCAGACTGTGTTGAGGTACTAACTATAGTAGGCTGGATCAGACTGTGTTGAGGTTATAACTATAGTGGGCTGGATCAGACTGTGTTGAGGTTCTAGAGTGGGCTGGATCAGACTGTGTTGAGGTTATAACTATAGTGGGCTGGATCAGACTGTGTTGAGGTTCTATAGTGGGCTGGATCAGACTGTGTTGAGGTTATAACTATAGTTGGCTGGATCAGACTGTGTTGAGGTTATAACTATAGTGGGCTGGATCAGACTGTGTTGAGGTTATAACTATAGTGTGCCTGGATCAGACTGTGTTGAGGTTATAACTATAGTGGGCTGGATCAGACTGTGTTGAGGTTATAACTATAGTGGGCTGGATCAGACTGGGTTGAGGTTATAACTATAGTGGGCTGGATCAGACTGTGTTGAGGTTCTATAGTGGGCTGGATCAGACTGTGTTGAGGTTATAACTATAGTGGGCTGGATCAGACTGTGTTGAGGTTATAACTATAGTGGGCTGGATCAGACTGTGTTGAGGTTATTACTATAGTGGCCTGGATCAGACTGTGTTGAGGTTATAACTATAGTGGGCTGGATCAGACTGTGTTGAGGTTATAACTATAGTGGGCTGGATCAGACTGTGTTGAGGTTATAACTATAGTGGGCTGGATCAGACTGTGTTGAGGTTATAACTATAGTGGGCTGGATCAGACTGTGTTGAGGTTATAACTATAGTGGGCTGGATCAGACTGTGTTGAGGTTATAACTATAGTGGGCTGGATCAGACTGTGTTGAGGTTATAACTATAGTGGGCTGGATCAGACTGTGTTGAGGTTATAACTATAGTGGGCTGGATCAGACTGTGTTGAGGTTATAACTATAGTGGGCTGGATCAGACTGTGTTGAGGTACTAACTATAGTAG
Organism: Salvelinus alpinus; assembly: GCF_045679555.1. Classification (NCBI taxonomy): domain Eukaryota; kingdom Metazoa; phylum Chordata; class Actinopteri; order Salmoniformes; family Salmonidae; genus Salvelinus; species Salvelinus alpinus. The sequence goes on along the minus strand of NC_092105.1, from coordinate 10,784,776 downwards.
GCTGGATCAGACTGTGTTGAGGTTATAACTATAGTGGGCTGGATCAGACTGTGTTGAGGTTCTAGAGTGGGCTGGATCAGACTGTGTTGAGGTTATAACTATAGTGGGCTGGATCAGACTGTGTTGAGGTTCTATAGTGGGCTGGATCAGACTGTGTTGAGGTTATAACTATAGTTGGCTGGATCAGACTGTGTTGAGGTTATAACTATAGTGGGCTGGATCAGACTGTGTTGAGGTTATAACTATAGTGTGCTGGATCAGACTGTGTTGAGGTTATAACTATAGTGGGCTGGATCAGACTGTGTTGAGGTTATAACTATAGTGGGCTGGATCAGACTGTGTTGAGGTACTAACTATAGTGGGCTGGATCAGACTGTGTTGAGGTTATAACTATATTGGGCTGGATCAGACTGGGTTGAGGTTATAACTATAGTGGGCTGGATCAGACTGTGTTGAGGTTATAACTATAGTGGGCTGGATCAGACTGGGTTGAGGTTATAACTATAGTGGGCTGGATCAGACTGTGTTGAGGTTATAGAGTGGGCTGGATCAGACTGTGTTGAGTTTATAACTATAGTGGGCTGGATCAGACTGTGTTGAGGTTATAACTATAGTGGGCTGGATCAGACTGGGTTGAGGTTATAGAGTGGGCTGGATCAGACTGTGTTGAGTTTATAACTATAGTGGGCTGGATCAGACTGTGTTGAGGTTATAACTATAGTGGGCTGGATCAGACTGTGTTGAGGTTATTACTATAGTGGCCTGGATCAGACTGTGTTGAGGTTATAACTATAGTGGGCTGGATCAGACTGTGTTGAGGTTATAACTATAGTGGGCTGGATCAGACTGTGTTGAGGTTATAACTATAGTGGGCTGGATCAGACTGTGTTGAGGTTATAACTATAGTGGGCTGGATCAGACTGTGTTGAGGTTATAACTATAGTGGGCTGGATCAGACTGTGTTGAGGTACTAACTATAGTTTGCTGGATCAGACTGTGTTGAGGTTATAACTATAGTGGGCTGGATCAGACTGGGTTGAGGTTATAACTATAGTGGGCTGGATCAGACTGTGTTGAGGTTATAACTATAGTGGGCTGGATCAGACTGTGTTGAGGTTATAACTATAGTGGGCTGGATCAGACTGTGTTGAGGTTATAACTATAGTAGGCTGGATCAGACTGTGTTGAGGTTATAACTATAGTGGGCTGGATCAGACTGGGTTGAGGTTATAACTATAGTGGCTGGATCAGACTGTGTTGAGGTTCTAGAGTGGGCTGGATCAGACTGTGTTGAGGTTATAACTATACTGGGCTGGATCAGACTGTGTTGAGGTTATAACTATAGTGGGCTGGATCAGACTGTGTTGAGGTTATTACTATAGTGGCCTGGATCAGACTGTGTTGAGGTTATAACTATAGTGGGCTGGATCAGACTGTGTTGAGGTTCTATAGTGGGCTGGATCAGACTGTGTTGAGGTTATAACTATAGTGGGCTGGATCAGACTGTGTTGAGGTTATAACTATAGTGGGCTGGATCAGACTGTGTTGAGGTTATTACTATAGCGGCCTGGATCAGACTGTGTTGAGGTTATAACTATAGTGGGCTGGATCAGACTGTGTTGAGGTTATAACTATAGTGGGCTGGATCAGACTGTGTTGAGGTTATAACTATAGTGGGCTGGATCAGACTGTGTTGAGGTTATAACTAGAGTGGGCTGGATCAGACTGTGTTGAGGTTATAACTATAGTGGGCTGGATCAGACTGTGTTGAGGTTCTATAGTGGGCTGGATCAGACTGTGTTGAGGTTATAACTATAGTTGGCTGGATCAGACTGGGTTGAGGTTATAACTATAGTGGGCTGGATCAGACTGTGTTGAGGTTATAACTATAGTGTGCTGGATCAGACTGTGTTGAGGTTATAACTATAGTGGGCTGGATCAGACTGTGTTGAGGTTATAACTATAGTGGGCTGGATCAGACTGTGTTGAGGTACTAACTATAGTGGGCTGGATCAGACTGTGTTGAGGTTATAACTATATTGGGCTGGATCAGACTGGTTGAGGTTATAACTATAGTGGGCTGGATCAGACTGTGTTGAGGTTATAACTATAGTGGGCTGGATCAGACTGGGTTGAGGTTATAACTATAGTGGGCTGGATCAGACTGTGTTGAGGTTATAGAGTGGGCTGGATCAGACTGTGTTGAGGTTATAACTATAGTGGGCTGGATCAGACTGTGTTGAGGTTATAACTATAGTGGGCTGGATCAGACTGTGTTGAGGTTATAACTATAGTGGGCTGGATCAGACTGGGTTGAGGTTATAACTATAGTGGGCTGGATCAGACTGTGTTGAGGTTCTATAGTGGGCTGGATCAGACTGTGTTGAGGTTATAACTATAGTGGGCTGGATCAGACTGTGTTGAGGTTATAACTATAGTGGGCTGGATCAGACTGTGTTGAGGTTATTACTATAGTGGCCTGGATCAGACTGTGTTGAGGTTATAACTATAGTGGGCTGGATCAGACTGTGTTGAGGTTATAACTATAGTGGGCTGGATCAGACTGTGTTGAGGTTATAACTATAGTGGGCTGGATCAGACTGTGTTGAGGTTATAACTATAGTGGGCTGGATCAGACTGTGTTGAGGTTATAACTATAGTGGGCTGGATCAGACTGTGTTGAGGTTATAACTATAGTGGGCTGGATCAGACTGTGTTGAGGTTATAACTATAGTGGGCTGGATCAGACTGTGTTGAGGTTATAACTATAGTGGGCTGGATCAGACTGTGTTGAGGTTATAACTATAGTGGGCTGGATCAGACTGTGTTGAGGTACTAACTATAGTAGGCTGGATCAGACTGTGTTGAGGTTATAACTATAGTGGGCTGGATCAGACTGTGTTGAGGTTCTAGAGTGGGCTGGATCAGACTGTGTTGAGGTTATAACTATAGTGGGCTGGATCAGACTGTGTTGAGGTTCTATAGTGGGCTGGATCAGACTGTGTTGAGGTTATAACTATAGTTGGCTGGATCAGACTGTGTTGAGGTTATAACTATAGTGGGCTGGATCAGACTGTGTTGAGGTTATAAATATAGTGTGCTGGATCAGACTGTGTTGAGGTTATAACTATAGTGGGCTGGATCAGACTGTGTTGAGGTTATAACTATAGTGGGCTGGATCAGACTGTGTTGAGGTACTAACTATAGTGGGCTGGATCAGACTGTGTTGAGGTTATAACTATATTGGGCTGGATCAGACTGGGTTGAGGTTATAACTATAGTGGGCTGGATCAGACTGTGTTGAGGTTATAACTATAGTGGGCTGGATCAGACTGGGTTGAGGTTATAACTATAGTGGGCTGGATCAGACTGTGTTGAGGTTATAGAGTGGGCTGGATCAGACTGTGTTGAGTTTATAACTATAGTGGGCTGGATCAGACTGTGTTGAGGTTATAACTATAGTGGGCTGGATCAGACTGGGTTGAGGTTATAACTATAGTGGGCTGGATCAGACTGTGTTGAGGTTCTATAGTGGGCTGGATCAGACTGTGTTGAGGTTATAACTATAGTGGGCTGGATCAGACTGTGTTGAGGTTATAACTATAGTGGGCTGGATCAGACTGTGTTGAGGTTATTACTATAGTGGCCTGGATCAGACTGTGTTGAGGTTATAACTATAGTGGGCTGGATCAGACTGTGTTGAGGTTATAACTATAGTGGGCTGGATCAGACTGTGTTGAGGTTATAACTATAGTGGGCTGGATCAGACTGTGTTGAGGTTATAACTATAGTGGGCTGGATCAGACTGTGTTGAGGTTATAACTATAGTGGGCTGGATCAGACTGTGTTGAGGTACTAACTATAGTTTGCTGGATCAGACTGTGTTGAGGTTATAACTATAGTGGGCTGGATCAGACTGGGTTGAGGTTATAACTATAGTGGGCTGGATCAGACTGTGTTGAGGTTATAACTATAGTGGGCTGGATCAGACTGTGTTGAGGTTATAACTATAGTGGGCTGGATCAGACTGTGTTGAGGTTATAACTATAGTAGGCTGGATCAGACTGTGTTGAGGTTATAACTATAGTGGGCTGGATCAGACTGGGTTGAGGTTATAACTATAGTGGCTGGATCAGACTGTGTTGAGGTTCTAGAGTGGGCTGGATCAGACTGTGTTGAGGTTATAACTATACTGGGCTGGATCAGACTGTGTTGAGGTTATAACTATAGTGGGCTGGATCAGACTGTGTTGAGGTTATTACTATAGTGGCCTGGATCAGACTGTGTTGAGGTTATAACTATAGTGGGCTGGATCAGACTGTGTTGAGGTTCTATAGTGGGCTGGATCAGACTGTGTTGAGGTTATAACTATAGTGGGCTGGATCAGACTGTGTTGAGGTTATAACTATAGTGGGCTGGATCAGACTGTGTTGAGGTTATTACTATAGCGGCCTGGATCAGACTGTGTTGAGGTTATAACTATAGTGGGCTGGATCAGACTGTGTTGAGGTTATAACTATAGTGGGCTGGATCAGACTGTGTTGAGGTTATAACTATAGTGGGCTGGATCAGACTGTGTTGAGGTTATAACTAGAGTGGGCTGGATCAGACTGTGTTGAGGTTATAACTATAGTGGGCTGGATCAGACTGTGTTGAGGTTCTATAGTGGGCTGGATCAGACTGTGTTGAGGTTATAACTATAGTTGGCTGGATCAGACTGGGTTGAGGTTATAACTATAGTGGGCTGGATCAGACTGTGTTGAGGTTATAACTATAGTGTGCTGGATCAGACTGTGTTGAGGTTATAACTATAGTGGGCTGGATCAGACTGTGTTGAGGTTATAACTATAGTGGGCTGGATCAGACTGTGTTGAGGTACTAACTATAGTGGGCTGGATCAGACTGTGTTGAGGTTATAACTATATTGGGCTGGATCAGACTGGTTGAGGTTATAACTATAGTGGGCTGGATCAGACTGTGTTGAGGTTATAACTATAGTGGGCTGGATCAGACTGGGTTGAGGTTATAACTATAGTGGGCTGGATCAGACTGTGTTGAGGTTATAGAGTGGGCTGGATCAGACTGTGTTGAGGTTATAACTATAGTGGGCTGGATCAGACTGTGTTGAGGTTATAACTATAGTGGGCTGGATCAGACTGTGTTGAGGTTATAACTATAGTGGGCTGGATCAGACTGGGTTGAGGTTATAACTATAGTGGGCTGGATCAGACTGTGTTGAGGTTCTATAGTGGGCTGGATCAGACTGTGTTGAGGTTATAACTATAGTGGGCTGGATCAGACTGTGTTGAGGTTATAACTATAGTGGGCTGGATCAGACTGTGTTGAGGTTATTACTATAGTGGCCTGGATCAGACTGTGTTGAGGTTATAACTATAGTGGGCTGGATCAGACTGTGTTGAGGTTATAACTATAGTGGGCTGGATCAGACTGTGTTGAGGTTATAACTATAGTGGGCTGGATCAGACTGTGTTGAGGTTATAACTATAGTGGGCTGGATCAGACTGTGTTGAGGTTATAACTATAGTGGGCTGAATCAGACTGTGTTGAGGTTATAACTATAGTGGGCTGGATCAGACTGTGTTGAGGTTATAACTATAGTGGGCTGGATCAGACTGTGTTGAGGTTATAACTATAGTGGGCTGGATCAGACTGTGTTGAGGTTATAACTATAGTGGGCTGGATCAGACTGTGTTGAGGTACTAACTATAGTAGGCTGGATCAGACTGTGTTGAGGTTATAACTATAGTGGGCTGGATCAGACTGTGTTGAGGTTCTAGAGTGGGCTGGATCAGACTGTGTTGAGGTTATAACTATAGTGGGCTGGATCAGACTGTGTTGAGGTTCTATAGTGGGCTGGATCAGACTGTGTTGAGGTTATAACTATAGTTGGCTGGATCAGACTGTGTTGAGGTTATAACTATAGTGGGCTGGATCAGACTGTGTTGAGGTTATAAATATAGTGTGCTGGATCAGACTGTGTTGAGGTTATAACTATAGTGGGCTGGATCAGACTGTGTTGAGGTTATAACTATAGTGGGCTGGATCAGACTGTGTTGAGGTACTAACTATAGTGGGCTGGATCAGACTGTGTTGAGGTTATAACTATATTGGGCTGGATCAGACTGGGTTGAGGTTATAACTATAGTGGGCTGGATCAGACTGTGTTGAGGTTATAACTATAGTGGGCTGGATCAGACTGGGTTGAGGTTATAACTATAGTGGGCTGGATCAGACTGTGTTGAGGTTATAGAGTGGGCTGGATCAGACTGTGTTGAGTTTATAACTATAGTGGGCTGGATCAGACTGTGTTGAGGTTATAACTATAGTGGGCTGGATCAGACTGGGTTGAGGTTATAACTATAGTGGGCTGGATCAGACTGTGTTGAGGTTCTATAGTGGGCTGGATCAGACTGTGTTGAGGTTATAACTATAGTGGGCTGGATCAGACTGTGTTGAGGTTATAACTATAGTGGGCTGGATCAGACTGTGTTGAGGTTATTACTATAGTGGCCTGGATCAGACTGTGTTGAGGTTATAACTATAGTGGGCTGGATCAGACTGTGTTGAGGTTATAACTATAGTGGGCTGGATCAGACTGTGTTGAGGTTATAACTATAGTGGGCTGGATCAGACTGTGTTGAGGTTATAACTATAGTGGGCTGGATCAGACTGTGTTGAGGTTATAGCTATAGTGGGCTGGATCAGACTGTGTTGAGGTACTAACTATAGTTTGCTGGATCAGACTGTGTTGAGGTTATAACTATAGTGGGCTGGATCAGACTGGGTTGAGGTTATAACTATAGTGGGCTGGATCAGACTGTGTTGAGGTTATAACTATAGTGGGCTGGATCAGACTGTGTTGAGGTTATAACTATAGTGGGCTGGATCAGACTGTGTTGAGGTTATAACTATAGTAGGCTGGATCAGACTGGGTTGAGGTTATAACTATAGTGGCTGGATCAGACTGTGTTGAGGTTCTAGAGTGGGCTGGATCAGACTGTGTTGAGGTTATAACTATACTGGGCTGGATCAGACTGTGTTGAGGTTATAACTATAGTGGGCTGGATCAGACTGTGTTGAGGTTATAACTATAGTGGGCTGGATCAGACTGTGTTGAGGTTATAACTATAGTGGGCTGGATCAGACTGTGTTGAGGTTATAACTATAGTGGGCTGGATCAGACTGTGTTTAGGTTATAACTATAGTGGGCTGCATCAGACTGTGTTGAGGTTATAACTATAGTGGGCTGGATCAGACTGTGTTGATGTTATAACTATAGTGGGCTGGATCAGACTGTGTTGAGGTTATAACTATAGTGGGCTGGATCAGACTGTGTTGAGGTACTAACTATAGTGGGCTGGATCAGACTGTGTTGAGGTTATAACTATAGTGGGCTGGATCAGACTGTGTTGAGGTTATAACTATAGTGGGCTGGATCAGACTGTGTTGAGCTTATAACTATAGTGGGCTGGATCAGACTGTGTTGAGGTTATAACTATAGTGGGCTGGATCAGACTGTGTTGAGGTTATAACTATAGTAGGCTGGATCAGACTGGGTTGAGGTTATAACTATAGTGGCTGGATCAGACTGTGTTGAGGTTCTAGAGTGGGCTGGATCAGACTGTGTTGAGGTTATAACTATACTGGGCTGGATCAGACTGTGTTGAGGTTATAACTATAGTGGGCTGGATCAGACTGTGTTGAGGTTATAACTATAGTGGGCTGGATCAGACTGTGTTGAGGTTATAACTATAGTGGGCTGGATCAGACTGTGTTGAGGTTATAACTATAGTGGGCTGGATCAGACTGTGTTGAGGTTATAACTATAGTGGGCTGCATCAGACTGTGTTGAGGTTATAACTATAGTGGGCTGGATCAGACTGTGTTGAGGTTATAACTATAGTGGGCTGGATCAGACTGTGTTGAGGTTATAACTATAGTGGGCTGGATCAGACTGTGTTGAGGTACTAACTATAGTGGGCTGGATCAGACTGTGTTGAGGTTATAACTATAGTGGGCTGGATCAGACTGTGTTGAGGTTATAACTATAGTGGGCTGGATCAGACTGTGTTGAGCTTATAACTATAGTGGGCTGGATCAGACTGTGTTGAGGTTATAACTATAGTGGCTGGATCAGACTGTATTGAGGTTCTAGAGTGGGCTGGATCAGACTGTGTTGAGGTTATAACTATAGTGGGCTGGATCAGACTGTGTTTAGGTTATAACTATAGTGGGCTGCATCAGACTGTGTTGAGGTTATAACTATAGTGGGCTGGATCAGACTGTGTTGAGGTTATAACTATAGTGGGCTGGATCAGACTGTGTTGAGGTTATAACTATAGTGGGCAGGATCAGACCGTGTTGAGGTTATAACTATAGTGGGCTGGATCAGACTGTGTTGAGGTTATAACTATAGTGGGCTGGATCAGACTGTGTTGAGGTTATAACTATAGTGGGCTGGATCAGACTGTGTTGAGGTTATAACTATAGTGGGCTGGATAAGACTGTGTTGAGGTTATAACTATAGTAGGCTGGATCAGACTGTATTGAGGTTCTAGAGTGGGCTGGATCAGACTGTGTTGAGGTTATAACTATAGTGGGCTGTATCAGACTGTGTTGAGGTTATAACTATAGTGGGCTGGATCAGACTGTGTTGAGGTACTAACTATAGTAGGCTGGATCAGACTGTGTTGAGGTTATAACTATAGTGGGCTGGATCAGACTGTGTTGAGGTTCTAGAGTGGGCTGGATCAGACTGTGTTGAGGTTATAACTATAGTGGGCTGGATCAGACTGTGTTGAGGTTCTATAGTGGGCTGGATCAGACTGTGTTGAGGTTATAACTATAGTTGGCTGGATCAGACTGTGTTGAGGTTATAACTATAGTGGGCTGGATCAGACTGTGTTGAGGTTATAACTATAGTGTGCTGGATCAGACTGTGTTGAGGTTATAACTATAGTGGGCTGGATCAGACTGTGTTGAGGTTATAACTATAGTGGGCTGGATCAGACTGGGTTGAGGTTATAACTATAGTGGGCTGGATCAGACTGTGTTGAGGTTCTATAGTGGGCTGGATCAGACTGTGTTGAGGTTATAACTATAGTGGGCTGGATCAGACTGTGTTGAGGTTATAACTATAGTGGGCTGGATCAGACTGTGTTGAGGTTATTACTATAGTGGCCTGGATCAGACTGTGTTGAGGTTATAACTATAGTGGGCTGGATCAGACTGTGTTGAGGTTATAACTATAGTGGGCTGGATCAGACTGTGTTGAGGTTATAACTATAGTGGGCTGGATCAGACTGTGTTGAGGTTATAACTATAGTGGGCTGGATCAGACTGTGTTGAGGTTATAACTATAGTGGGCTGGATCAGACTGTGTTGAGGTTATAACTATAGTGGGCTGGATCAGACTGTGTTGAGGTTATAACTATAGTGGGCTGGATCAGACTGTGTTGAGGTTATAACTATAGTGGGCTGGATCAGACTGTGTTGAGGTTATAACTATAGTGGGCTGGATCAGACTGTGTTGAGGTACTAACTATAGTAGGCTGGATCAGACTGTGTTGAGGTTATAACTATAGTGGGCTGGATCAGACTGTGTTGAGGTTCTAGAGTGGGCTGGATCAGACTGTGTTGAGGTTATAACTATAGTGGGCTGGATCAGACTGTGTTGAGGTTCTATAGTGGGCTGGATCAGACTGTGTTGAGGTTATAACTATAGTTGGCTGGATCAGACTGTGTTGAGGTTATAACTATAGTGGGCTGGATCAGACTGTGTTGAGGTTATAACTATAGTGTGCTGGATCAGACTGTGTTGAGGTTATAACTATAGTGGGCTGGATCAGACTGTGTTGAGGTTATAACTATAGTGGGCTGGATCAGACTGTGTTGAGGTACTAACTATAGTGGGCTGGATCAGACTGTGTTGAGGTTATAACTATATTGGGCTGGATCAGACTGGGTTGAGGTTATAACTATAGTGGGCTGGATCAGACTGTGTTGAGGTTATAACTATAGTGGGCTGGATCAGACTGGGTTGAGGTTATAACTATAGTGGGCTGGATCAGACTGTGTTGAGGTTATAGAGTGGGCTGGATCAGACTGTGTTGAGTTTATAACTATAGTGGGCTGGATCAGACTGTGTTGAGGTTATAACTATAGTGGGCTGGATCAGACTGGGTTGAGGTTATAACTATAGTGGGCTGGATCAGACTGTGTTGAGGTTCTATAGTGGGCTGGATCAGACTGTGTTGAGGTTATAACTATAGTGGGCTGGATCAGACTGTGTTGAGGTTATAACTATAGTGGGCTGGATCAGACTGTGTTGAGGTTATTACTATAGTGGCCTGGATCAGACTGTGTTGAGGTTATAACTATAGTGGGCTGGATCAGACTGTGTTGAGGTTATAACTATAGTGGGCTGGATCAGACTGTGTTGAGGTTATAACTATAGTGGGCTGGATCAGACTGTGTTGAGGTTATAACTATAGTGGGCTGGATCAGACTGTGTTGAGGTTATAACTATAGTGGGCTGGATCAGACTGTGTTGAGGTACTAACTATAGTTTGCTGGATCAGACTGTGTTGAGGTTATAACTATAGTGGGCTGGATCAGACTGGGTTGAGGTTATAACTATAGTGGGCTGGATCAGACTGTGTTGAGGTTATAACTATAGTGGGCTGGATCAGACTGTGTTGAGGTTATAACTATAGTGGGCTGGATCAGACTGTGTTGAGGTTATAACTATAGTAGGCTGGATCAGACTGTGTTGAGGTTATAACTATAGTGGGCTGGATCAGACTGGGTTGAGGTTATAACTATAGTGGCTGGATCAGACTGTGTTGAGGTTCTAGAGTGGGCTGGATCAGACTGTGTTGAGGTTATAACTATACTGGGCTGGATCAGACTGTGTTGAGGTTATAACTATAGTGGGCTGGATCAGACTGTGTTGAGGTTATTACTATAGTGGCCTGGATCAGACTGTGTTGAGGTTATAACTATAGTGGGCTGGATCAGACTGTGTTGAGGTTATAACTATAGTGGGCTGGATCAGACTGTGTTGAGGTTATAACTATAGTGGGCTGGATCAGACTGTGTTGAGGTTATAACTATAGTGGGCTGGATCAGACTGTGTTGAGGTTATTACTATAGCGGCCTGGATCAGACTGTGTTGAGGTTATAACTATAGTGGGCTGGATCAGACTGTGTTGAGGTTATAACTATAGTGGGCTGGATCAGACTGTGTTGAGGTTATAACTATAGTGGGCTGGATCAGACTGTGTTGAGGTTATAACTAGAGTGGGCTGGATCAGACTGTGTTGAGGTTATAACTATAGTGGGCTGGATCAGACTGTGTTGAGGTTCTATAGTGGGCTGGATCAGACTGTGTTGAGGTTATAACTATAGTTGGCTGGATCAGACTGGGTTGAGGTTATAACTATAGTGGGCTGGATCAGACTGTGTTGAGGTTATAACTATAGTGTGCTGGATCAGACTGTGTTGAGGTTATAACTATAGTGGGCTGGATCAGACTGTGTTGAGGTTATAACTATAGTGGGCTGGATCAGACTGTGTTGAGGTACTAACTATAGTGGGCTGGATCACACTGTGTTGAGGTTATAACTATATTGGGCTGGATCAGACTGGTTGAGGTTATAACTATAGTGGGCTGGATCAGACTGTGTTGAGGTTATAACTATAGTGGGCTGGATCAGACTGGGTTGAGGTTATAACTATAGTGGGCTGGATCAGACTGTGTTGAGGTTATAGAGTGGGCTGGATCAGACTGTGTTGAGGTTATAACTATAGTGGGCTGGATCAGACTGTGTTGAGGTTATAACTATAGTGGGCTGGATCAGACTGTGTTGAGGTTATAACTATAGTGGGCTGGATCAGACTGGGTTGAGGTTATAACTATAGTGGGCTGGATCAGACTGTGTTGAGGTTCTATAGTGGGCTGGATCAGACTGTGTTGAGGTTATAACTATAGTGGGCTGGATCAGACTGTGTTGAGGTTATAACTATAGTGGGCTGGATCAGACTGTGTTGAGGTTATTACTATAGTGGCCTGGATCAGACTGTGTTGAGGTTATAACTATAGTGGGCTGGATCAGACTGTGTTGAGGTTATAACTATAGTGGGCTGGATCAGACTGTGTTGAGGTTATAACTATAGTGGGCTGGATCAGACTGTGTTGAGGTTATAACTATAGTGGGCTGGATCAGACTGTGTTGAGGTTATAACTATAGTGGGCTGGATCAGACTGTGTTGAGGTTATAACTATAGTGGGCTGGATCAGACTGTGTTGAGGTTATAACTAGAGTGGGCTGGATCAGACTGTGTTGAGGTTATAACTATAGTGGGCTGGATCAGACTGTGTTGAGGTTCTATAGTGGGCTGGATCAGACTGTGTTGAGGTTATAACTATAGTTGGCTGGATCAGACTGGGTTGAGGTTATAACTATAGTGGGCTGGATCAGACTGTGTTGAGGTTCTATAGTGGGCTGGATCAGACTGTGTTGAGGTTATAACTATAGTGGGCTGGATCAGACTGTGTTGAGGTTATAACTATAGTGGGCTGGATCAGACTGTGTTGAGGTTATTACTATAGTGGCCTGGATCAGACTGTGTTGAGGTTATAACTATAGTGGGCTGGATCAGACTGTGTTGAGGTTATAACTATAGTGGGCTGGATCAGACTGTGTTGAGGTTATAACTATAGTGGGCTGGATCAGACTGTGTTGAGGTTATAACTATAGTGGGCTGGATCAGACTGTGTTGAGGTTATAACTATAGTGGGCTGGATCAGACTGTGTTGAGGTTATAACTATAGTGGGCTGGATCAGACTGTGTTGAGGTTATAACTAGAGTGGGCTGGATCAGACTGTGTTGAGGTTATAACTATAGTGGGCTGGATCAGACTGTGTTGAGGTTCTATAGTGGGCTGGATCAGACTGTGTTGAGGTTATAACTATAGTTGGCTGGATCAGACTGGGTTGAGGTTATAACTATAGTGGGCTGGATCAGACTGTGTTGAGGTTATAACTATAGTGTGCTGGATCAGACTGTGTTGAGGTTATAACTATAGTGGGCTGGATCAGACTGTGTTGAGGTTATAACTATAGTGGGCTGGATCAGACTGTGTTGAGGTACTAACTATAGTGGGCTGGATCACACTGTGTTGAGGTTATAACTATATTGGGCTGGATCAGACTGGTTGAGGTTATAACTATAGTGGGCTGGATCAGACTGTGTTGAGGTTATAACTATAGTGGGCTGGATCAGACTGGGTTGAGGTTATAACTATAGTGGGCTGGATCAGACTGTGTTGAGGTTATAGAGTGGGCTGGATCAGACTGTGTTGAGGTTATAACTATAGTGGGCTGGATCAGACTGTGTTGAGGTTATAACTATAGTGGGCTGGATCAGACTGTGTTGAGGTTATAACTATAGTGGGCTGGATCAGACTGGGTTGAGGTTATAACTATAGTGGGCTGGATCAGACTGTGTTGAGGTTCTATAGTGGGCTGGATCAGACTGTGTTGAGGTTATAACTATAGTGGGCTGGATCAGACTGTGTTGAGGTTATAACTATAGTGGGCTGGATCAGACTGTGTTGAGGTTATTACTATAGTGGCCTGGATCAGACTGTGTTGAGGTTATAACTATAGTGGGCTGGATCAGACTGTGTTGAGGTTATAACTATAGTGGGCTGGATCAGACTGTGTTGAGGTTATAACTATAGTGGGCTGGATCAGACTGTGTTGAGGTTATAACTATAGTGGGCTGGATCAGACTGTGTTGAGGTTATAACTATAGTGGGCTGGATCAGACTGTGTTGAGGTTATAACTATAGTGGGCTGGATCAGACTGTGTTGAGGTTATAACTATAGTGGGCTGGATCAGACTGTGTTGAGGTTATAACTATAGTGGGCTGGATCAGACTGTGTTGAGGTTATAACTATAGTGGGCTGGATCAGACTGTGTTGAGGTACTAACTATAGTAGGCTGGATCAGACTGTGTTGAGGTTATAACTATAGTGGGCTGGATCAGACTGTGTTGAGGTTCTAGAGTGGGCTGGATCAGACTGTGTTGAGGTTATAACTATAGTGGGCTGGATCAGACTGTGTTGAGGTTCTATAGTGGGCTGGATCAGACTGTGTTGAGGTTATAACTATAGTTGGCTGGATCAGACTGTGTTGAGGTTATAACTATAGTGGGCTGGATCAGACTGTGTTGAGGTTATAAATATAGTGTGCTGGATCAGACTGTGTTGAGGTTATAACTATAGTGGGCTGGATCAGACTGTGTTGAGGTTATAACTATAGTGGGCTGGATCAGACTGTGTTGAGGTACTAACTATAGTGGGCTGGATCAGACTGTGTTGAGGTTATAACTATATTGGGCTGGATCAGACTGGGTTGAGGTTATAACTATAGTGGGCTGGATCAGACTGTGTTGAGGTTATAACTATAGTGGGCTGGATCAGACTGGGTTGAGGTTATAACTATAGTGGGCTGGATCAGACTGTGTTGAGGTTATAGAGTGGGCTGGATCAGACTGTGTTGAGTTTATAACTATAGTGGGCTGGATCAGACTGTGTTGAGGTTATAACTATAGTGGGCTGGATCAGACTGGGTTGAGGTTATAACTATAGTGGGCTGGATCAGACTGTGTTGAGGTTCTATAGTGGGCTGGATCAGACTGTGTTGAGGTTATAACTATAGTGGGCTGGATCAGACTGTGTTGAGGTTATAACTATAGTGGGCTGGATCAGACTGTGTTGAGGTTATTACTATAGTGGCCTGGATCAGACTGTGTTGAGGTTATAACTATAGTGGGCTGGATCAGACTGTGTTGAGGTTATAACTATAGTGGGCTGGATCAGACTGTGTTGAGGTTATAACTATAGTGGGCTGGATCAGACTGTGTTGAGGTTATAACTATAGTGGGCTGGATCAGACTGTGTTGAGGTTATAACTATAGTGGGCTGGATCAGACTGTGTTGAGGTACTAACTATAGTTTGCTGGATCAGACTGTGTTGAGGTTATAACTATAGTGGGCTGGATCAGACTGGGTTGAGGTTATAACTATAGTGGGCTGGATCAGACTGTGTTGAGGTTATAACTATAGTGGGCTGGATCAGACTGTGTTGAGGTTATAACTATAGTGGGCTGGATCAGACTGTGTTGAGGTTATAACTATAGTAGGCTGGATCAGACTGTGTTGAGGTTATAACTATAGTGGGCTGGATCAGACTGGGTTGAGGTTATAACTATAGTGGCTGGATCAGACTGTGTTGAGGTTCTAGAGTGGGCTGGATCAGACTGTGTTGAGGTTATAACTATACTGGGCTGGATCAGACTGTGTTGAGGTTATAACTATAGTGGGCTGGATCAGACTGTGTTGAGGTTATTACTATAGTGGCCTGGATCAGACTGTGTTGAGGTTATAACTATAGTGGGCTGGATCAGACTGTGTTGAGGTTCTATAGTGGGCTGGATCAGACTGTGTTGAGGTTATAACTATAGTGGGCTGGATCAGACTGTGTTGAGGTTATAACTATAGTGGGCTGGATCAGACTGTGTTGAGGTTATTACTATAGCGGCCTGGATCAGACTGTGTTGAGGTTATAACTATAGTGGGCTGGATCAGACTGTGTTGAGGTTATAACTATAGTGGGCTGGATCAGACTGTGTTGAGGTTATAACTATAGTGGGCTGGATCAGACTGTGTTGAGGTTATAACTAGAGTGGGCTGGATCAGACTGTGTTGAGGTTATAACTATAGTGGGCTGGATCAGACTGTGTTGAGGTTCTATAGTGGGCTGGATCAGACTGTGTTGAGGTTATAACTATAGTTGGCTGGATCAGACTGGGTTGAGGTTATAACTATAGTGGGCTGGATCAGACTGTGTTGAGGTTATAACTATAGTGTGCTGGATCAGACTGTGTTGAGGTTATAACTATAGTGGGCTGGATCAGACTGTGTTGAGGTTATAACTATAGTGGGCTGGATCAGACTGTGTTGAGGTACTAACTATAGTGGGCTGGATCAGACTGTGTTGAGGTTATAACTATATTGGGCTGGATCAGACTGGTTGAGGTTATAACTATAGTGGGCTGGATCAGACTGTGTTGAGGTTATAACTATAGTGGGCTGGATCAGACTGGGTTGAGGTTATAACTATAGTGGGCTGGATCAGACTGTGTTGAGGTTATAGAGTGGGCTGGATCAGACTGTGTTGAGGTTATAACTATAGTGGGCTGGATCAGACTGTGTTGAGGTTATAACTATAGTGGGCTGGATCAGACTGGGTTGAGGTTCTAACTATAGTGGGCTGGATCAGACTGTTTTGAGGTTCTATAGTGGGCTGGATCAGACTGTGTTGAGGTTATAACTATAGTGGGCTGGATCAGACTGTGTTGAGGTTATAACTATAGTGGGCTGGATCAGACTGTGTTGAGGTTATTACTATAGTGGCCTGGATCAGACTGTGTTGAGGTTATAACTATAGTGGGCTGGATCAGACTGTGTTGAGGTTATAACTATAGTGGGCTGGATCAGACTGTGTTGAGGTTATAACTATAGTGGGCTGGATCAGACTGTGTTGAGGTTATAACTATAGTGGGCTGGATCAGACTGTGTTGAGGTTATAACTATAGTGGGCTGGATCAGACTGTGTTGAGGTACTAACTATAGTTTGCTGGATCAGACTGTGTTGAGGTTATAACTATAGTGGGCTGGATCAGACTGTGTTGAGGTACTAACTATAGTGGGCTGGATCAGACTGTGTTGAGGTTATAACTATATTGGGCTGGATCAGACTGGTTGAGGTTATAACTATAGTGGGCTGGATCAGACTGTGTTGAGGTTATAACTATAGTGGGCTGGATCAGACTGGGTTGAGGTTATAACTATAGTGGGCTGGATCAGACTGTGTTGAGGTTATAGAGTGGGCTGGATCAGACTGTGTTGAGGTTATAACTATAGTGGGCTGGATCAGACTGTGTTGAGGTTATAACTATAGTGGGCTGGATCAGACTGGGTTGAGGTTATAACTATAGTGGGCTGGATCAGACTGTGTTGAGGTTCTATAGTGGGCTGGATCAGACTGTGTTGAGGTTATAACTATAGTGGGCTGGATCAGACTGTGTTGAGGTTATAACTATAGTGGGCTGGATCAGACTGTGTTGAGGTTATTACTATAGTGGCCTGGATCAGACTGTGTTGAGGTTATAACTATAGTGGGCTGGATCAGACTGTGTTGAGGTTATAACTATAATGGGCTGGATCAGACTGTGTTGAGGTTATAACTATAGTGGGCTGGATCAGACTGTGTTGAGGTTATAACTATAGTGGGCTGGATCAGACTGTGTTGAGGTTATAACTATAGTGGGCTGGATCAGACTGTGTTGAGGTACTAACTATAGTTTGCTGGATCAGACTGTGTTGAGGTTATAACTATAGTGGGCTGGATCAGACTGGGTTGAGGTTATAACTATAGTGGGCTGGATCAGACTGTGTTGAGGTTATAACTATAGTGGGCTGGATCAGACTGTGTTGAGGTTATAACTATAGTGGGCTGGATCAGACTGTGTTGAGGTTATAACTATAGTAGGCTGGATCAGACTGTGTTGAGGTTATAACTATAGTGGGCTGGATCAGACTGGGTTGAGGTTATAACTATAGTGGGCTGGATCAGACTGTGTTGAGGTTCTAGAGTGGGCTGGATCAGACTGTGTTGAGGTTATAACTATAGTGGGCTGGATCAGACTGTGTTGAGGTTATAACTATAGTGGGCTGGATCAGACTGGGTTGAGGTTATAACTATAGTGGGCTGGATCAGACTGTGTTGAGGTTATAACTATAGTGGGCTGGATCAGACTGTGTTGAGGTTATAACTATAGTGGGCTGGATCAGACTGTGTTGAGGTTATAACTATAGTAGGCTGGATCAGACTGTGTTGAGGTTATAACTATAGTGGGCTGGATCAGACTGGGTTGAGGTTATAACTATAGTGGCTGGATCAGACTGTGTTGAGGTTCTAGAGTGGGCTGGATCAGACTGTGTTGAGGTTATAACTATACTGGGCTGGATCAGACTGTGTTGAGGTTATAACTATAGTGGGCTGGATCAGACTGTGTTGAGGTTATTACTATAGTGGCCTGGATCAGACTGTGTTGAGGTTATAACTATAGTGGGCTGGATCAGACTGTGTTGAGGTTATAACTATAGTGGGCTGGATCAGACTGTGTTGAGGTTATAACTATAGTGGGCTGGATCAGACTGGGTTGAGGTTATACCTATAGTAGGCTGGATCAGACTGTGTTGAGGTTATAACTATAGTGGGCTGGATCAGACTGTGTTGAGGTTATAACTATAGTGGGCTGGATCAGACTGTGTTGAGGTTATAACTATAGTGGGCTGGATCAGACTGTGTTGAGGTTATAACTGTAGTGGGCTGGATCAGACTGTGTTGAGGTTCTCGAGTGGGCTGGGTTTTACTGTGACACTGTTTTTGGTGGACATCATTACAACTTGATGAGGGGAGACATACACTGTCTTTGGGGACATCATTACAGCTTGATGAGGGGAGACAGACACTGTCTTTGGGGACATCATTACAACTTGATGAGGATAGACAGTGTATTTGGGGACATCATTACAGCTTGATGAGGGTAGACAGAGTGTATTTGGGGACAACATCAGTACAGCTTGACGAGGGTAGACAGTGTCTTTGGGACATCATTAGCAGAGGCTGTAATCTGCCCGAGTTGATGAGTCAAAATTCCCACATTACACAGGCAGACAAGTTGATATCTTTAGCCACTAATTGGTCTTTTCACCAATCATATGGGTAAAATCTTAGGGCAAAATATCAGAATTAGGCTGCCTGTGTAAACAAAGCCTTTGTTGTGCATGATTACGTTTCTAAGGTACATTTAATTTCTCATTGGGAGTTGTGTCATCAAATCAAATCAAATTGTATTGGTCACATACACATGGTTAGCAGATGTTAATGCGAGTGTAGCGAAATCCTTGTGCTTCTAGTGCCGACCATGCAGAAATATCGAACAAGTAATCTAACAATTTCACAACTACCTTATACACACAAGTGTAAAGGAATAAGATTATGTCCAGATACATATATGAATGAGTGATGGTACAGAACGGCATAGGCAAGATGCAGTAGATGGTATAGAGTACAGTATATACATATGAGATGAGTAATGTAGGGTATGTAAACATTACATAAAGTGGCATTGTTTAAAGTGACTAGTGATAAACATTGATTACATCCCATTTTTAATTATTAAAGTGGCTAGAGATTTGAGTCAGTATGTTGGCTCCACTCAATGTTAATGATAGCTGTTTAACAGTCTGATGGCCTTGAGATAGAAGCTGTTTTTCAGTCTCTCGGTCCCAGCTTTGATGCACCTGTACTGACCTCGCCTTCTGGATGATAGCGGGGTGAACAGGCAGTGGCTTGGGAGGTTGTTGCCCGGAAGTGCCCCATGCTACTAGTGCCTTCAAGAGGCAGGGGGGGGGGGGGTCAAATCGTGACGTACGTGATCTTCAGGTCAGAAAGTCAGAGCTTTAGAAAGATGCCCGAGTTTGACTTGGATGACCATTCAAAAGATGAGTCGGAGCATGTGTCCCCCCCCACAAGGAGTCCCCAGTTGTCTTGAACGGTCTGATGTAGAATATCTGAGTTCCCAGTTGTTCTGAACGCAGCATAAGCACCTGACTAAATTAATCTGGTACGAGACCATGGTGTCCAGGAATAACGGGGAAATCAAAAACACTCGGCTGGAGAGATCAGCCGCTTTCAGTGGGATTGTCATTAAGACTAACAGCAATCCACTTAACCTGACTATACACCTGCTGATAGCTGTATCAAATTATGGGGATGAGTTAATTGACTAGTAAAACCTGCATTGAAGTACGCAAGCCATCTCCATTGGTGGCTAAACTTCTGAAATTGTTAGAACATATTGCCAAAATGCTTGTTGCCTGTAGGATGAGACGGGATTGTTGTATTCAGACAAGGCATCATTGCAATATGGTCACCCCACCCCCCTCCATGAAAACGTCCAGTACAATCGAAGCTATGCAATTACTATTGTGGGAACAGCCATTTTGGCCATTGTAATATGTCCCAAGTCCAGCCCAACTAAGTAATAAGTCCTTTAAGAATGTGGCTTTCCTACCACAAGCTCAGCCCATGGGTTCAGTGTTTTGCTGGGGCAGGCAGGCCATTAAGCCAGTTGTAGTGGTGTGCCAATGGTGCTTTTCTAGGTCAGTTGTGTGCACTGTGCCAAGGGCTCATCCACTTAGTGTGCCAAAGCCCACTAGTGCATCAGTGAAACAAGATCACCAGCATTAAAAAAAAAAAAGTCACGAGTCTTTCCCTTCTAGCAGCACCTTTGCACTTAACTGAAATAGTTGCCTCACCTAGCCAGTTTAAGGCTAACTGGAAATTACTCTGGATAAGCATGCTAAATGACTAAACTGCCACCACAGTCCAGCAGTTAGAAACACATGGCTTTGAGTCTGATTAACAGTGATTGCACAGCCAGTCAACAGTATAGAATATAATTCCAGTAGTCCAAAAGGATAGCCCCAATTTGGTAGACACACTTGCAGAGTTGTAATGAACATTAATGTAGAACATGGTGTACAATGTGAATCTTGAAACAAATGTCAGTATATTCAAAATGAAAATGACAATTCCAAACAGTTACTTTTTTTAATTGCATATCAAAACAAACTTGTGCATTCCAAGAATTGAACTTATACAAAACAATTGAACAGGTAACAAAAAACAAAACACTGCTTGATTTGAAAGCATTTCAACAGGTGGCCAGAAGCTGAACTACACTGGACGTCAGACGTGTGGGTCCCTGGTTGGGCTGATCCATCACACCCTTGCTCTTCCCTTCACAACCACAAGTTGCTGGATGCAGGGACACGGCAGGGACAGGTGACAGAGCGCTGAAGTGAGTCAGCACGGGACGAGCAACACATCCTCCTAGTCAGGCTGCCAGTCAGTAGTTGTTTCCTTTCAGACTTTATGTAAAAGGGAGGGAGGGGGAGGGTTCTAGGGAGGAGGCTGTACAGGCTTCTGCCCAATTACAATGCAACTTAGGTTTTGGTTACAGTTATACAGCTAAAAGAGGTGGAAAAAAAGGCAACGCTCGTGGAATGTACAGTGAATAGTGGAGGCTTGGGCTTTCATGCTGTTGCTTGCTTCTCCTGTTCAATGGCTGCAAGGAAGGGGATACCATGTTAGTTCTTCATGTTTGCACACAGTGTCAACTTATCAGTAAGACAACACAAATTTCACAAAGGATAATCAGCATTTGACGTAGAATAAACCTAACATACTTTCTTTGGTGGGCAAGGGGTTTTTCTCCTGCGTTTCGGTCTTCTTCAACTTGGTCTTGTCAAAGTTGGAGACTTCCGCAAGATCTGGCTTGTCAGACATCTTTGCAGAGGATCTGGTCATAGAGCAGATGACACTGAACAATTAGACATCTAGGTTTCAATGCAAATGAAAAAGCAATAATTTATTCCCGATAGGCAAATAAACAAAACCGTCTATGTAACCATGGGCCTTGCACACAATTTAGCACAGCTTCCATAATAGTTACTCTTAATAGGCCTATACATTCGAATCAAACCCCAAAAGCAGACAAAGAGCACAATCCCCTACAGCACATGTGTTGGGGGGGGGTTAAGAAACGCTTTCATTCTCCCCCTGTAAGGCAGGGCAAACAGCCCACATCTAATTCGAGTATATACACAATCTAGTCCATTACTTTTCTAGATTTACAAAAAACTACGTAAAATGTCATTATTTATGCAGTTTATTCTACGAGCACGTGTTCTCATTATTGGCGACAAATCTGGAGAACATCATTGTGCCATTCTGTGAGAGCTGTCTAACAACCACCGCCCTGCTTGGGCAGCATCGCAAAACAGGTTGAGGCCAACTAGTGGCGTCGACCATTCAGGTCAGCATTTGCACATTTGCTTTGTCATATTGACATTGTAGCACATCCTAAATCAAGACATGATAATATTTGTAGGCAACATTGTAGCCTACGTTAAAAGATCCACACGTTTCACTCAAAAGAAAACAGACACTTACTAGGAGGGTACCCACGTCAAGTGAGAGAACAAACAATTACACTATTGAATATGACTTAACATCTAGAAATACATTAAGTGAGCAAGCTTTTATGCCTAAGGCTATTGCAGCGGTTCGAACCATTTATAGCCTACACGACATAACATACTATATGGCTGTAAAGTTAACCTAGTTGTTTAAACATGCTATGTAGGCCCTTTGACAAGAAATAATTTGTTTGCGCACTCACCGGAGGTGTATTGGATACAGATGAGTCTCAATCCAGATGGCGCAGAGCACAAGTGAAGGCGGGCTGGTCAATCAAAGTCTATTATACTCCGCAATATGCTAATTTACAGCATGACGTCACGTCCCTTCACTCTCTTGCACAACTTGGTTGGGGAAAATATATATTACGTAATCTTTACAAGCGAGAGAGAGCATAAATAATAGTTATGGTTTTATTTGTTTATCGTACTGGACAACGACTTTTTATCTGATATGATTTAGGGCACCATTTCAGAGCATTGCTGCCAACGCCAAACCAGTCCACTGTCACCGGTAACTCTTCGTGATTGTGTCAATAATGACATCCTGTGGATTAACACAGTATTACATCAGATGGTAACCCTGACTTCATTGGTTTGCATTAGAAACATAGTAGTACTACTAGTTGATTACATTTTAGATAATGCATTTTAGATAATGCATGATCGTAAAGCACACTGGTGCTGTGACTGTCTGCGTAGTTCAAAGAGATTCCCTATACAATGTTTTGAATTTGTGATCTTTTGAAATGATAATTCATATAATAAAACAATGAGTTATAACAATTTCAGTTCAATTCAATCAATGTAGGCCAGCTAGAAAATAAATAAAAAATAATGTTTTTATTGTCACATACCATAAGTGCCACTGACCGGCTGACACCACAGCCCCAGATTCACCCCCCCCCCCCCCCCCCCATCTGAGCCTAATGAAACATTAATTTGACTGTTATCCCATAAAGACAGATGCCCACAGACGGACTGCTCCAATATTATTAGTTTTTTAAATCAGATATCTACTTACAAATGGCATGAAGTTTGAACATATTAGCAAAAACCTTTGAAAATTCAGTTTAGAACCACCCACTAACCATAGATATTATCAAACTGAGAAATTTAACCACAAGTATAATAACTGGTGGCCATAGTCTTTGGCATTAAAGCAACGAATAGAACATTTCTTTACGTATTGTTGATTTCAGATGTACAGAATCATTCATATTGTTCAGTGCAGAGATAGACAAAATGATATAATAAGAGCTTGTAAAAAGGGATTGCAGTTGTTGTGTTTAACTGCTTAGTCTATTTGTGTGAGAAAGCTACCTCCCTCTTGAGTCTCTGGTCTGGCATGTTGCTCTACTTATTGGTGAAGTACCTGGAGTACATCTGGTTGTACATCACCTGGTTGTCTAACCTGACAGCGTTCCTCAGGCACTGCCAGAACCAGGGCTCTGCGGCTGCAGTCCGGGTCCATTCCAGAACACTCTTCCCACACAGACGCCGCCGCAGACGGAGGAAGTGAGAGTGCTGCAGAACAGGTTCCAGGAGAACCAGCACGATCACGTCCATGTTTTCATCCAGCAGCCTCTGGTGGGCCAAGTACACAGCCATCCTGAAGGTGCCGGTCCTGACATATGCCTCGGTCAGCACAAAAACGGTCTTGCGGCTCTGTCGGATGCTGTGGGAGAGGTTGTCTATCAGGGGGACCCCTGGGACCCAGTCTCGCTCCTCCAGACAGAGAGGCAGGTGTTTCTCCCCCCTCTCCTCCAGCTGCACCCGCAGGTGGTTCAGCACCCAGTCTGACACCAACGGGTCTCTGGTGTCGTAGGTAACAAAAGCATCATAGAGATTGTCTGTTGTTGCGGACCCAAAGGAATGGTAGCCCTTCAGCTTCGCCCTCAGGTAGTATAGAATATAGGAAGCATCCCAATAAAACATATGAGCTGCCATGGTGATGGCCATGGTGAGCATGATCAAGGAAGCGGAGCGGGAGTACCTCAGGAAGGCATCGTTGTCAATGACGCATTCTTTAATGTCAAACAGTATCACTGGTTGGCCTCTCGTTTTGGCTGGCATGTTGCAGATCAACTCAGTGGCCAGTCTGGGGATCTTGACGTTTTTGTTACACATAATCCACTGGATGAAGTCTAATAAGTCACAGGTACACTGGAATGGATTACCTTGCAAGGACAAGGTTTTCATGTAGTTTTCAGGGCCCGATAGGAAGGTGGTCTCGTTGACGATAGTCAGTTGGTTGTGGCTGAGGTCAAGTATCTGAAGGTTTTGGGCACCTTTAAAAAATCCATCAGAGAGTTGACAAATCTGATTGTAGCTCAAGTCAAGCATCTGAAGTGCATTTGTGAAGTTTGAGAGATTTGCTGACATGTGATATAAAGAATTATAGCTTAGATCCAGAATATTCAGTTGTTGGAAACTAGCCAGTTTATCCCAATCGAAATGGGTGAGTAAATTATGACTCATGCATAGTTTCTGAAGGGTATACGGTAAGTTTTCATAGACTGTTGATGGAATCTTCTCAATGCTGTTGAATGATATATCCAGATAGGTTAAATTCACCAGGTTTTTAAAAAGGCTGTTGTATGAGCCGTCCCTCTCTTTCCATAATGTGGCCAACAAATTGTGTTGAAATTGAAGCTCTTTCAAAGATGCGCTTGTCATCTGCTTAGTTGTTAATGTAAAAATGTTATTGTTTGACATATTCAGTACTTTCAAAGCTGGTAGATTTGTCAAAAAATTTAAATTATGTGTCACACCTGACACTCCAAAATAGTGGCTGTTGTAGCTTAGATCTAATACTTGTAGTTTGTGTAATTCCTTAAATGCATTGTCATAGGCCAGGTCAATCTTGTTAAACGACAGGTCCAGATATGTTAGGGCTGGTAACGTCGTGAACTCTGTCCCATTCAGTGCTGCAGAAAATCCATTTCTTGATAGGTTCAGACATGCAATGTCACCATAGCCCTCAAATTGCTTTGGAGAAATGAAGAAGATATTATTTGAACTAAGGACCAGCACTCGACCAGAGTCAAAGCACTCTTGTTTCACAAGGCCGTGTTTTAACTCAAAGGAAAAATCCTTTGGATGTGAATAGTGACTAGTGAGAGGTGACTTGTGCAGCGCCGGCTTTGAATTGCTTCCTAAGACACGGCCTGGTGAATCGCTCACTGAAACTGGATACAGCCTATTTTCTGCGAGGTATATTAGTTTCAAGTGTGAGAATTTTCTGAATATGGTAGAATTAGAGCGAACAATGAAATTAATTCCCATGTTTAACGCTGACAGATTTTTTAGATGATGGAGCGGGCTGAGAGTATCTGACTGGATTTCTTTAAAAACATAACCTGCTATATGCAATGTTCTAAGTGACACCAATTTAGAAAACTGTCTTGAAAGCAGTAGGGTGTCAGGGTAAGCTAACAAATCATAATTGAATGAAAAATCCATAACTTCTAGCTTTGGTAGATAGCTAAAAAATGTTCCTTCAGTCATAGCCTTAGACAAGAAATTATAAGAGAGGAACAGTTGTTTAAGATTGTTTAAACTCTCAAACCAGGAGTTATTGATACAACCGAGTGAGTTCCCTGCTAGGTGCAGTGTCTGTAACTCTGTAAGGCCATGAAATGCATGAGGATGAATATCTAGGTAAATTTTGGGACAGGGGACACACGGAAATGGAGCATTGGAGCATCGTGGACAGTTTCCCTGTAATTCAAGGGTTTCTAGATGGGTTAGTCCATGGAAATCATCCTTATCAATATACTGTATCTTGTTAGATTCAAGCCGTAATGTTTTTAAAGAGCTTGGAAGTTCTTTTGGAACTTGAGTTAAATTATTAAAGGCCAACGTCAAAACTTCTAAGTTAATCAATGCTGCGAATGTGCCGTTTCCTATAGTAAAATTATTCTCACAAGGATTCCAGTAGTAACAGTTTTTGGATAAGAAAAGCTCCTTCACATGTGTTATACCAGAGAGGTTGCTCATATTCAAGAAATTGATTTTGTTATTGTCCAGCATGAGTTTTTCCAGGCTGAGTGGGAGGTTTTGTGGAATTTCAATGAGGCCATTTCCATTAAGCCTTAGGTCCTGCAGGTTTGTCAGATTTTTGAAGGCACCTTCGGCAATGTGACTTATATGGTTCTGGTTGACCCAGTTGAGATTGAGAATGGTCAGGTTCTCCAGATTAGAAAATGCACCAAAAGATACATTCTGGATGTTGTTTTCTGATAGGTCCAGCACAGTCACATTCCTGGTGATGCCAACGGGTACATTTCTCAGTTGACGCTCCTCACAATTGAAGATGATGTCATTAGTGGTTTTGGAAGTATTGACCACCTTAATGTCACATGGCATCCATAAGGTACATGAGGTATTTATGACCAGGAAGTGACACAGGAACAATGATGCCAACTGTAACCAGCAGGTGGTAGCAGCCTGTAAATATAAAGTACAAACGTGTGAGGATGGAAATATAATGACAGATTAATGAAAGACTAATGATTCATGAGGAGATGTCTAACTAACGTGGAGTCAGAGGACGCTGGTTGGAGGAGGTATAGAAGGACGGGCTCTTTGTAATGGCTGAAATGGAATAAATGGAACGTCCGCCAGCCTCCACTGTGTGGAGTAGACCTACAAGTAGCCCAAGATGTAAGTAGCCCAAGATGTACTCTCAAGGAGCCTACCATTACTCCTTGAAATCCAAGGACCTTATAAGACATGTTATTTTCAGAGGTAGACTGGCTCTGGTAGAAAAAAACAGCCATATACTCCATGTCAACGTGAATCAATTATCAATTGCGATACAGTTCTAGATACAGTTGAAGTCGGAAGTTTACATACACCTTAGCCAGACACATTTAAACTCAGTTTAACAATTCCTGACATTTAATCCTAGTAAAAATGCCCTGTCTTAGGTCAATTAGGATCACCACTTTATTTTAAGAATGTGAAATGTCAGAATAATAGTAGAGAGAATTATTTATTTCAGCTTTTATTTCTTTCATCACATTCCCATTGGGTCAGAAGTTTACATACACTCAATTAGTATTTGGTAGTATTGCCTATAAATTGTTACTTGGGTCGAAAGTTTCGGGTAGCCTTCTACAAGCTTCCCACAATGATTTGGGTGAATTTTGGCCCATTCCTCCTGCAGAGCTGGTGTAACTGAGTCAGGTTTGTAGACCTCCTCGCTCGCACACACTTTTTCAGTTCTGCCCACAAATTTCCTATTGGATTGAGGTCAGGGCTTTGTGATGGCCACTCCAATACCTGGACTTTGTTGTCCTTAAGCCATTTTGCCACAACTTTGGAAGTATGCTTGGGGTCATTGTCCATTTGGAAGACTCATTTGCGACCAAGCTTTAACTTCCTGACTGATGTCTTGAGATGTTGCTTCAATATATCCACATAATTTTCCTTTCTCATGATGTCATCTATTTTGTGAAGTGCACCAGTCCCTTCTGCAGCAAAGCACCCCCACAACATGATGCTTCCATCCCCGTGCTTCACGGTTGGGATGGTTTTCATTGGCTTGCAAGCCTCCCCCTTTTTCCTCCAAACATAATGATGGTCATTAGGGCCAAACAGTTTTATTTTTGTTTCATCAGACCAGAGGACATTTCTCAGAAAAAGTACGATCTTTGTCCCCATGTGCAGTTGCAAACCGTATTCTGGCTTTTTTATCGCAGTTTTGGAGCAGTGGCTTCTTCCTTGCTGAGCAGCCTTTCAGGTTATGTCGATATAGGACTCGTTTTACAGTGGATATAGATACTTTTGTACCTGTTTCCTCCAGCATCTTCACAATGTCCTTTGCTGTTGTTCTGGGAGTGATTTGCACTTTTCGCACCAAAGTACATTCATCTCTAGGAGACAGAACGCGTCTCCTTCCTGAGCGGTGTGATGGTTGCGTGGTCCCATGGTGTTCATACTTGCATACTATTGTTTGTACAGATGAATGTGGTACCTTCAGGCATTTGGAAATTGTTCCCAAGGATGAACGAGACTTGTGGAGATCTACCATTTTTTTCTGAGGTCTTGGCTGGTTTCTTTTGAATATCCCATGATGTCAAGCAAAGAGGCACTGAGTTTGAAGGTAGGCCTTGAAATACATCCACAGGTACACCTCCAATTGACTCAAATTATGTCAATTAGCCTATCAGAAGCTTCTAAAGCCATGACGTCCTTTTCTGGAATTTTCCAAGCTGTTTAAAGGCACAGTCAACTTAGTGTATTTAAACTTCTGACCCACTGGAATTGTGATACAGTGAATTATAAGTGAAATAATCTGTCTGTAAACAATTGTTTGAAAAATGACTTGTGTCATGCAGAAAGTAGATGTCCTAACTGACTTGCCAAAACTATAGTTTGTTAACAAGAAATGTGTGGAGTGGTTGAAAAACGAGTTTTAATCACTCCAACCTAAGTGTATGTAAACTTCCAACTTCAACTGTACCCTTTACTTTCATATCACATCAACATAATTTCACAAATGCATAATACACACTTACTGTACACTGTTTTATCACAGTTTCAGCCAACATTATTTTTTCAGTAACAACACATTTCTGGCGGCCATCTTCCGTTACACACAGGTGTTCAGAGCATACTAAATAGCACTTTACCACAGGTATTTGGAGTATGCTAGATAGCTCATTACCACAGGTGTTCATGGCATGCTAGATAGCTAATTAGCACAGATGTTCAGAGCGTGCTAGGTAGCTAATTAGCACAGGTGTTCAGAGCATGCTAGATAGCTAATTAGCACAGGTGTTCAGAGCGTGCTAGATAGCTAATTAGCACAGGTGTTCAGAGCGTGCTAGATAGCTAATTAGCACAGGTGTTCAGAGCGTGCTAATTAGCACAGGTGTTCAGAGCATGCTAGATAGCTAATTAGCACAGGTGTTCAGAGCATGCTAGATAGCTAATTAGCACAGGTGGTCCCTCTGTCTTCCGTCTGTCTTCCGTAAACATGTGCTGTAACGTGGAGATTTGGCCGTGTGCGATGTTATTTCTCGCTGATATCAAAGATAAGGTCCTTATGCTTCCAAAAACGTACTGCAAGCCATTCGTGTTAATGGTCAGACTGAGCGTCGGGGCTCTTAACAAATCCCCCCTCACAGAAGACGCCTTCACCCAATGACTCTTATGTGTAATGTAATGGAACTGAGAGTAAAGATCAAGGGCTGGCCTACAAGCACACATTTTATGGACAATAGCTCAATAGCAATAGCTTTGTGATGGAGGACATACTACTAATTTCCGCATACTAGTTATCTACAATATGTTTGCCTAGATAGAAATGGCATTTGTGAATGTAGCGATTGTGAAATATCACTACTTCCCCTTTAAAAAGTCATGTATTTTCTCATGTTTCATTATCAATTTTGCCGCTTGAGAAAAACAAATACCCCAAATACCCCAAATACCCTAAATAGACACATACCCTACATATATTAATAATAACTGATGTGAATCAAACTTACCATATTGTTTACCGTTGATTCCTTGTGAGATTTTGAAAGCCTTTCAAATAAGTAGTGCCTGATAGTTTAGTTACCAATTAGCAAAAAAGTTTAATAAAACTGCAGGGGACTGTTCGTTTTCTTTTTGTTTCCATCGATGTAGTCCCTTGTGTAATGACTCAATTCCTCTCTACTCAAACACACATTGAAGTGCAACTAAAATTCCCCTTGCAGCTAGAGTTAGTCAAATGTGTTCAACAAGCTGGTTGGTTGCCTCAGTCAGGTGGATTCTGGGTAGTCAGTGTTGGGGCATGTTATTAGGGAAGTTCTCTTCTGGTTTTCTTCCTACTTTCTGTAATTAATTTATTTTTATACTGTTTCATATGGCATGCATCAAGAGATTAAAGGCAGAATCAATTAAACATTTTGTGAATCATTATTATTTTTATACATTTATTGTTACCTTAATCTCCGCAGCAGGATAGGAGATTGAGACAGTATATTTATAAGCATTGCAGTACAGCAAACATAATCAGTCAGTATTAGAGATGAAAATTCATATCTAAATATTCTCACCAGATACATTACATTTACTGTAAACCTTAAAACCGTCTTTAAGATAATTGTCACATTTAGAACAATTACCACATAAAAAGTCTACACTACCCACTGGGCACAGATGTCAATTCAACGTCTATTCCATCTTGTTTCCATGTCATTTTATTGAAATGACGTGGAAACAACGTCGATTCAACCAGTGTGTGCCCAGGGGGTAAGGTGTATTCTAAGTGAAAAAATTTCAAAGAATCTTCCTGAAGAGATTACTGTATTGTTTTTGAGTGCCTCTGACTGGCTGGCACCATAGCCACAGATTCCCATCCCACCACCTGAGCTAAATCAAACAGAAACTTCATAGATTAATTGATGAAGTTCTCCATTGGTTTGCTTCCCTCTTTTTGTCATTAAAGACATTACACAATCATTACACAATCACAAAAAAGGGCAATGCTATGTATTCTTAACATGGCGAAAAATCATTGTGTTTGGCCTTTTTCAAAGAGTCTCCTTGAAGAGATTACTGTATTGTTTTTGACTGTCTGTTACCAGTACACTCCTTAGGCTAAACCAAAAGTATTGCTGCGCTTGAGGATTTGTTGGCCACTCCATCACTGACCGCCTATACAACCTCTTCCTGAGTCTCAGGTACTTTGAGTGACTGGGGACTTTTTCCAGAAAAATCAAGACAATCACATCATCTCTCTCATCCATAAGCCTCTGATGGGCCATGTAGAATGCGGTCTTGAAGTCCCCGCTCTTGATGTACTTGTTCGTCAGTATGAACACGGTCCTCTTGCTCTGGTGAATGCTCTGGGAGAGGTTGTCAATCAGGGGGCAGCCAGGGATCCAGTCTCGTTCCTCCAGACACAGCTGTAAGGGGTGGTCCCCATGGTCCTCCAGCTGAACAAGCAGCTCCTTCAGCACCCACTCAGATACCTCCGGGTCCTTCTTGTCGTACACCACGAAGGCGTCGTAGAAAGCGCTCGGCGAGGACAGGCGTCTGTAGCCTTTGAACTTGGCCAGGAGGAAGTGGTACAGGTACCACACGTCCCAGAGGAAGAGGTGGCTGGAGATGGAGAGGGTGACGAAGCTGAGCACCAGGGATGTGAGGAGGATGTAGAGGATGATGGATAGGTAGTTATGCTGGCAGGCCTGCAGTTCTAGGTCCAGGGAGATGACCGGATGACCCCTCTGGGCTCCTGGAGCAGCACAGGTCACAGCGGTGGCCAGTCTGGGGATGTTCACCATGGTGCGGTTCAGCCACATCACAAACATGAGGGCGTTACAGTTGCACATGAACTTGTTGTTGTTCAGGACTAACGTGTCCATTTGATCGACAACATCATCAGGCATGCTGGTCTGCTCAATGTTTTGAATGTGATTGAAGCTGAGATCCAGATACTTCAAACTAAAGGCGTCCTTGAGGAAATACGCAGAGAGTTTGGATATTTGATTTCTGCGTAAGAGGAGAGTCTTGAGAGATCTGGTGCAGTTGGAGAGCTCTGGGGGAACTGTTGATATGCTATTACTACTGAGATCTAGGACCTCTAAGTACTGAAGAATAATCAGCTTCTCCCAACTAAAAATCTTCAGTTTGTTGTTGTTGATGTAGAGATTAGTGAGTTTGTCTGGCAGGCCTTGGAAGACTTGCTGAGGGATGAAGTTGAGGTTGTTGTGAGAGATGTCTAGGACCCTCAGATTTAGCAGTTTTTTGAAGTAGTCAATGTATCTTGTATCACCGTCTCTCCAAAGCATATCTAAACGGTTACCTTTGAACTCTAACTTCTCCAGAGAGCGACTCTCCAGCTCTGTGTTGGTGGATGTAGAAATCTTATTATAGTTCATTAGTAATATCTTCAGTTTGGTCAGATTTTTGGTGAAATTAAGCATGTGGGTCAAACCCTCAGATTCAAAGTAATGGTTGTTGTTGCTTATGTCCAAGATAACTAAACTTCTCAGTTCCTGAAACGCTGAGGAATAGAGAAGGTCTAGACGATTGAATGAGAAGTCAAGGTACTGTAAGTGAGTGAGGAAAGTAAACTCGGAACCATTTAGACTTTGGCTCATGGCATTTCCAGAGAGATTTAGGCATCTAAGGTCAGCAAGGTTCAAGAATCTGGAGTGAAGGAAAAATATATTATTCCTGCTGATATCCAGGGTTTTTCCAAACTTGCTGCACTGGGTATTGACGAATGAATTCAGCGTCCCATCCTCCTTGTCCTTGTATTTGCAGCTGCGAGCGTACTCATCGTATCTAAAATAATGAATCTCTCTCACTTCTCCATTGCGGCTATGCCCAGCATCTGACATTGGGGAGCCGTGCATGGCTTCTCCTCCTGAAAAGGCAACAGACTGACCACTTTCAGAGGGGGACGATATTTTGTTGTCAGATAAATTGATTATTTTTAAGCTTTTCAGTTCCATTAGAATGCTGAGGTTGGTTATTTTGATGAAGTTGGTGCCCAAGTCAATGACCTCCAGGTTCTTTAGATTAATCAGTGGGCTGATGTCTTCCAGGGTGAGTTGCTGGAAGACGAAGGCCCTGATGCGGAGTACTTTCAAGGATTTCAGGGAGGAAAATGAAGAACTAAGGTGCAGTGTAGCTGGATACCTCTGCAGCTCGTAGTTAAAAGACAGGTCCAATTCTTCCAGGTTGGGTAGAGCTTGTGGGAAGTAAGTAAATGCTATCTCTCGAGCTAAAAAGTTGGTTGAGAGATCAAGTACTCGCAGCTCTTTACAGTTCTGAAACCACTCTCTAAGCACATACGTAAGGGAGTTACTATGCATGCGTAGTATCCTCAGTTTGGTCAACGTTTTAAAGGTGCTTGTGTCTATCTGAAGTGAATTGTTAGGACACGGAATACAAGGAAATGGTGCATTGTAACAGCGCGGGCAGTTTCCGCTCAGGTCAAGTATCTCCAATTGGGTTAGGTTATGAAAATCTTTGTCAGTAACCATTTCAATCTTGTTGTTATAGAGATACAACTCTCTGAGACTTGTCGGTAATCTTGGGGGAATGTAGGATAGGTTATTTGACTTGAGGGATAGGAGAGTCATGTTATCAAGCTGTAGAAATGCTCCCTCCTCAATTTGATAGGAAACATTACATGGGTTACGATAGTAACAATTTTGACCCAGGTAAAGAATCTGTACGTTAGTGATGTCAGAGAGGTTCCTTTTCAGAATGGTATATATTTTATTCACCTCTAGACTGAGCAGAATGAGGTTCGGAGGGAGACCCTTTGGAATGCTGGTAAGCTGATTCCCATCCAAATACAGAGCCTTCAGATTCCTCAGGTCTTTGAAGGTGTTTGTCTTGATAGTCACACTCTCTGTGCACATGCGGTCCTTGGGGCCGATCTTGATGGGCACGCAGTTACAGCGCATGTCGATCTCGGTGAGGTTCTCCAGGCCCTGGAAGGACGTTGAGTTAATGAGAGGGATGTGGTTGATGGTGAGGGTCAGGTTGGTGGTGTTTCTGGGGATGTCCTTTGGGACCTCCAGAAGTCCTCTCTCAGTGCAATCTACGTTGACCATTGTGTCGTTGCTGGCCAGGGTGACGTCACAGGGTAGGGTTTTGGGGTACCAGCTTCCAGCTGCCAGCACAGAGGAGCACCACAGGCCCAGCAGTATCACCCCACACACGTGGAAAGATGCACATTCGGACCTCTGGGGGAACAGGACAGTGTTATTTCTAGAGGGATAATGATAACACACTCTGACCTCTGGGGGAACAGGACAATGTTATTACTAGAGGGATAATGATAACACACTCTGGTCTCTGGGGGAACAGGACAGTGTTATTTCTAGAGGGATAATGATAACAAGTTTTATTTGCAGGTCGCCTCTCTTAAACCACAGGACACAAGAGAGTCTTAAAATAATTTAGTAAATTAACTGCTCAATAAAATATACAAATATAGAAACCAGTGGCTCAGCTCAACAAAGCTGAGCAACAAAGCTACTGCAGATGTTGGTTAATTTATGAAAAGGTTGTGATGGCATTTTTTCATTTCTACTATTTCTTATTCTGATTCTATTGACCTTTACTATGTTGTTCTGCATAGACATAACTTAAACAATATATAAAAATGTCCTTTTACCTCTATTGAGTCAAAATTCAAAAGGCACTCGCACATCTGAGCAATCTTTTTTGCAGGTGCATGGTAACAGTTGAACAAGATGAAGGAATAAGGAAACCGCACACTGCTCTTGAAAGTATCACTGATCTTTAATAAGCTTACGTATTGGCCTCACGGCCTTCGTCAAAAAAAGCTCTGACGAAGGCCGTGAGGCCAATACGTAAGCTTATTAAAGATCAGTGATACTTTCAAGAGCAGTGTGCAGTTTCCTTTTTTCCTTCACCTCTATTGAGTCCTTTATAATCATGGTTAATTAAGAGTCTATTGGCCCACACATGCATCAATCTAAGTAACATGATTAAAACAAATCCCCATCAAAATCTGTCAGTTATAATTTCAGAGAAATCCAATATTTTTGTCTCAATCCGCCACATCTACCTATGTTGGTCTTCTGCATCAGCGATGGAAGGTGTCCAAGCTACAGAGATGTTTGTCAGACCATGAGATGTCCTGAAAGTCGGTCTTCTCACGAAAAATGTATGTAGTGTCCAAACGGTTTGGCCTTCAAAACGACTACGACCACTCTATCCATAGTTGGAAGGCCAAAGCGTTCAGTGTTTTCTGTTTTGCTCTACGACCACTCTATCCATAGTTGGAAGGCCAAAGCGTTCAGTGTTTTCTGTTTTGCTCTACGACCCGTCTGAAGGTAACCCATACAAACTAATGGAAGTATGGAGGTAGTTTTGTGCCAACAAAAATAAGGGGTTAAATATGTGTCCAAAAAACTAAAATATTTCCTGAGCTTTCTTATATCTCCTAGTTAAAGGACAGACTCTTCAAAACCTTATGATTTATTTTTTAGACAGTCTTTTTAGCCAATTATTAATGTGCGATTCAATGCGTCTCGGTAGTAGCAAAGGCCAAATTCAATATGTTATTGAATTTATACCTAAAGGGGTCCTAAAATCCCAAATCGAATAACTAAATGATCCATGGTATGACCATCGTGTTAGCTTAGAGGTTAGAGACAGAGGTTAATCCCAAGTTTCTTCATTTTCATCAATCTCTTTTTCTCCTTGCACAATGGATGTGCATGCTACACCCTATATTCATGAACTGTATTATCATATGAAATGTATTACCATATGAAATGTATTACCATATGAAAGGTATTACCATATTAAATGTGTTACCATATGAAAGGTATTACCATATTAAATGTATTATCATATGGAATGTATTATCATATGCACTGTATTACCATATTAGATGTATTACCATATGAAATGTATTACCATATTACATGTATTATCATATGGAATGTATTACCATATTAGATGTATTACCATATTACATGTATTATCATATGCACTGTATTACCATATTAGATATATTACCATATTAGATGTATTACCATATTACATGTATTACCATATTAAATGTAGTATCATATGAAATGTATAACCATATGAACGGAATTCTTACCATCATGTGAGACATCATTGTTCAGATCAACGTTTGTGTCGATAAGTTCTCACGGCTCAGTTCTCTCTTACTGTAAAATAAAAGGACTACTAAGAACGATAAAATGTTCACGTGAAAACAAGAAAACACAGGCTGATGGAACGTGGAAGGACAACAGATGCGCGAGTGAAAGTGTCTTTAATAGCTTCCACTTCCCTTTAGGCAGATGCTAGACACCCATCTATCAATAGGCATATAGTACAACTGTTGCCTCAGGTCAAGTTCCTAAAATCTAAATTGTTAAATCAATAAATGTTGTCTATTTCTGGTGCAGGCTTAATTGAAGCACTTGATCAGCATTTTCTGTATGTAGGCTTTCTTGGTTTATAAAATCTAATACTATACATTCAATAGCTTAATTTACATATATATATATATATTTTTAAATATAATTTAAGCAGTTTGCAGCAGTACTGATGAATTGTGTGTGAATGGAGCTTCTTTCAAGCATGTGCTCATCCTTGATTTTTAACATTTATTGATAGGAATATGCATACCGTTTGTCTTATTTATGATAGCATTGCAGTCTTCAAAATGTTCTGCCTTAATATTAAATCTAAAAAGGGATTAAAGTGGATTTTTCCCCCCCAAACGATCTACACAACCTACTCCACATTTTCAAAGCGAAAGAAAAATTATATTCAAACAAAGATGTTTTGATTGCATATGTCTTCACACCCCAGAGTTAATACCGGGTGGAAGCGCATTCCACATTTCTTTTGATCCTGACAAACTCTCCAGTCCCTGCCGGTGACAAGCATACCCATACCATGATGCTGCCAGCAAATACAGAGGGTTTCACTTTGTGATGTGTTGTATTCAAGTTTTTAAATTAGGCAAAAAATGACATTTCTTTGCCATGTTGTCTTGCAGAATTACTTAAGGGCCTTGTTGCAAACAGAATGTGGATTTAACACAGGCTTCCTTATTTTCACTTTGTCATACAGGTTAGTAATGTGGTGAATGAAATGTTGTAAAACACTAAGTATTTGGTGGCAGCATCATGTTATGGGTATGCTTGCCACTGGCAGGGACTGGGGAGTTTGTCAGGATCAAAGGAAATATGAAAGGAGCAAAGCCCAGGTAAAAAGTTAAAGGAAAACGTGCCTTAGGTCTCTATTCAATACATATTGCAGAAGTTCAGCTTTACAGCGTGATTTAAATTGTAAAGCAATGTTGCCATGTTAGCAGAGACTGCATTCCTTATGTTGCTCTAAGATTTGTGAAAAGTTGATCAAATCTTATGAAAAATTATTCACAGCTGTAATTGTTGCCAAAGCTGCTTTCACCAAGTATTACCTCTGGGGTGTGAATAAATATGCAATCAAGACATCTTAGTTTTCAATTTTGTATTTATTTGGAAGAATTTCAATACATTTCATTTCACATTTAGATTACATTTTTAGGTAGTAAAATGTGAAAACTTTGCAAAGGGTGTGTAGACTGACTATAGGCACTGTATACAAGGAGGAAACGTGTTTACTGGAGACATGTGCTGACACATTTCTCTATTGTGTTACCACAGTTTCAGGTTCATTTTTTCTGTAAATGAAAGTGAAACTTAGGTTTAGAGAAACACATCACAAAACTTTCCATCAGTTGGGCGTGCATGCAGGGACAACTGGGACAGTAGCTAGTGGCTGCAGTGAAAAACAGAGCTGTCTGTGCCTGGCGAGGCTAGAATACCCCATGCAGACACACTCTCCACCTTCCAAACAGTAAATAATTAAACATTGTTATTCAACAAACATGGTCCAGGAGAGTTTTTGGTATAAATTATGAGAAAGATGAAGTAAGCTCCCTTCACTCATGCAGAAAGGGGCTTGGCTTTAGAGAACAAGAAAACAATATTTGTGAAATATTTTGAAATTGATAATTGAAAATTAAAATGGACCTTTATGTATGCCATTTGTTATCAGAAGAATAAAGGAGACCAGAGACCATGATCAGGTTGAAGGGTTTTAAACCTTTAATATGTTACAGTGCTGACTACGTAAATAACAGGAAAGTACTCAGTGATCATGTGCAAAGATCCATAAACTACGTTGGGTTCAGCAAATGAAAAAGATTGAGGTCACAATGGACTGTATCACATAATATAATTTATTGTCTTCCACATTGATTTGTCTAGAGCTCTTTGTCATATAATATGTATCATGTGTAAAATAATATTTCAATACAATGAATACAAATATAATGCAGATCCAATAGAGGACACATGATGCCCCAAAAATTAATTATCAATTTGTAAAAGTATACTTATCAAGTAATATCAGTGTATATACCCTAAAGTGAATTATTTTCTTGTCAGAGGCCTGAATATAATCTCTTTTAAAAGTGTCATCACGATTCAGAAAAGGCAAGGTGCGTCACAGCAGTTCACATTGGTTTGAGTCGAATAAACCCATGTCTCTTACGTATGGCTTTGAAATCACTAATCAGAAAGACAACCGTGCTGTTCTGTTTACTTGTAAAGGAGTGTTGTAATTGAGCAACTCAGTGTATTGACAATAGCAGACATGGTGGTTAGAGTGATGTGTCATCGGGGGAGCTGCCCGAAGCCGTTTCAGCAGTCGCAAGCGGACATAACTCATGACGACCTCGTCACCTTGGCTACCAGCTCGTCCACCTTAGCTACCAGCTCGTCACCTTAGCTACCAGCTCGTCACCTTGGATACCAGCTTGTCACCTTAGCTACCAGCTCGTCACCTTGGATACCAGCTCGTCACCTCCAGCTCATCACCTTGGCTACCAGCTCGTCCACCTTGGCTACCAGCTCGTCTGCCTTGGCTACCAACTCGTCCACCTTGGCTACCAGCTCGTCTACCTTGGCTACCAGCTCGTCACCTTAGCTACCAGCTCGTCACCTTGGCTACCAGCTCATCCACCTTGACTACCAGCTCGTCTGCCTTGGCTACCAACTCGTCCACCTTGGCTACCAGCTCGTCCACCTTGGCTACCAGCTCGTCTACCTTGGCTACCAACTCGTCACCTTGGCTACCAACTCGTCACCTTGGCTACCAGCTCGTCCACCTTGGCTACCAACTCTCCACCTTGGCTACCAGCTCGTCTACCTTGGCTAACAACTCGTCACCTTGGCTACCAACTCGTCACCTTGGCTACCAGCTCGTCCACCTTAGCGACCAGCTCGTCCACCTTGGCGACCAGCTCGTCCACCTTGGCGACCAGCTCGTCCACCTTGGCGACCAGCTCGCTCTGCCGGCTCTCATGGCTAAAGCCCTCCACCAGTGACATGCAGGCCTTTGTTAAGCAGCAGAGCATGTGGAAACTGAGTCAGGGTGAGCAGGGTGCACCAGGGCCATGTGACTACAGGCGCTGCCTCGCTCTAGGGCCTCCATGGAGAGCAGCTGGCTGAATCTCCACAGGTCGGGCTACCTGACCTCTGACCTCTGGATCTCTCTCTGGCCCCCTCCCTGACCTACACTGGAGCGCACTAGGGCCATTATCTAAAGGGCATCTCTCTGTGTGTCTGGGACCCCCTTGGGGAGGCTGTAAGTCTTCCCTTCAGTGAGTTCACATGGGCCAGCATTGTTCCCAGACTCATGTCACTCAAAGTCACAACACTGGCCATGTTGAGGTGTTCAGCCACAGTGGAGGGTTCAGCTCCAGAGGTGTATAGAGAGATTGTGTTCTCTACCTCAACACTGAGGTCGGTAGGGAGTGATTGGGTCCCTTGACCTCCAGAGAACGGCTGTGGGATGGGGTTTTCTCCCCCTTCATCTACATCGTCCCCAACCATGTTGGTCTTCCTCTTGGGGAAGCATTGAGTGGCACCTCCTCCAGGCACATCCACCACCTCCTGCGGTGCAGTCTGGGTAGTGGCATGGCCCGGAGCTGCTTGGCATCCCGTGACTGAGAGCTAACTGATCTAACAGACCATACTGAGCCCTGAGACAAGCTCTTGGAAAGTGTCTTGGAAAAAGCAAATCTCCCCTCTGTGGCTTGGTGGGGTCGTCGGGTGACTGGACTCTCTGGGCGCTCCACCCGTTCAGAGTGGCTTTTGTTTTTTCCAGCAGCGCTTCGAGGCTCCCAGAGCCCGGCGTGATGCTGCTCCAGCTCCTCCTCAGCATCCGACTCCTGAGGCTGCTTGTGATACGTTCACATGGGTGTAAGCTTGAGAGGAATGCCTGGGTGCAGTATGGGAGGGACTCAGGGCTGTGGCACCCCTGCTGCTTTGGCACACTGGGAACACTGGACTCTGGACGTGCTGCTGCTACTGGTGAATGATGGTGGTGAGTTGGTGGTGGTGGCGGCGGAGTTGACCTCAGAGAGAGCTGAAGAGGAGTCTTTCCCAGCAGCCGTCTCCAGCTGTGTACAAGCTACACTACGGGGGAGCAGAAATAGAAAGAGAATCATTAAGCATCTCCCTGACAACATGGTGCATTGCTTTGATCTCTCATCACCCTTTCCTGTTTTCATCAGACGACTTTTTAGTAAGATTTTTTTTCTCTAATGATGCTTTCATAACATAGCTTGATTTCTAGAGAATGGTGTAAAATAGAATAACGTTGCATTTCAGCACTTTGACCAACTCTCCCTGCAGCAAGTTTTGCATAATGGACCGAGAAGGCCTCACGCACAGCAATATTATTACATCTTACAACAATCCTCTACACATCACAGGAGGTTGGTGGCACCTTAATTGGGGATGACGGGCTCATGTTAATGACTGGAGCGGAATCAGTGGAATGGTATCAAATATATCAAACACGTGGTTTCCATGGTTTCCATGTGTTTGATGCCATTCCATTCGCTCCTTTCCGGCCATTATTATGAGCCATCCTCCTCTCACCAGCCTCCTGTGCTACACATGCATGCACTGTATTATTGTATAAATACTATTGACATTCTACTGTCTTTCTGCCTGAAGGGATGATTATACCCTGTCACTCTGACGCGTATCCTAATCCCCACGAGTTAATCATTTATCAACAGCCACACTTCCCTCCTGGAATTGTTTCCCAAAGCCACTTAAAAATCCACTTAAGAATTAGATTTTCCTGTGTTTTATACATATTTCCACACTATGAGGTTGGAATAATACTGGAAAAAGACCTGTAAGCACACAGACATCATAGGAATACACTTATTTAGTTGTACCTGTGGTTTCTTTGATCTTGGGCATCCGTTGGCAGTCATCTCCTCGTATGGTACCGAACCCAGGCTCAGCACTGGTGGCTGCGTGGATCTTCCTCAGCAGGGTTGGGTCCATGGTCTGATGTCTAGCCTTGCCTTGCTGTGTGGCCTGGCCTTGGGTGCCATAGGCCTTCTCCTCCCAACTCATATGGCCCATTCCCTTGAGGGAACACTCCGACAGTAGATGCATGTTTTCTCCGGCGCAGAGGGGGGAGTCCATGGGCGTGACACATCTGCTGCTTCCTGTACTGCAGCTAGCGTCTATGGAGGAACACTGTGAGCTCTGGAGGGAGTGGACACCCTCGCTGCTCTGTAACGATGGCATGTGCTTACTAAGGTGGTACTCATAGAGCCGTGTGACATCCTGCTCGGCTGAGGGGATCCTCGACTGCTGCTGCTGCCGGTCGCTGCCGGGTAAATTGGCTTCCTGGGTACTGTGGGGGTCTTTGGCGAGAGAGAGGGAGTGTGAAACCTCTAACTGCTGGCTCCTCTCATCCCAGTCCTGCTTGTCTCCCTTAATTGTTACCCTGTCAGAGAGGGAGGCTTGTGAGTCATTCACACAGTCTGGGGAAAGATTGTTGGCCACTTTGTTTTCAGGCGGCCGGTGATATCTTGGGGGCTTCTCTCGATACGGATATGGCGTTCGGCCCAACTCGAATTGGTTCATGTATGGAGATTCCCTTACAATAGCATTATATTTGGGTGGCTCCCCTCTATTTGAGTGGACTTTGCTGTTTCGTTTTTCTCTTGAGTCACTGGTATCTCCCTGAATCCTGCCCTCAGGGTCACTGTGCTTTCCTGGCTGCTTGCTCATCAAAGAGCCCATGTGCAGTTTGCTAAAGTAGTCGGTGGGGGACTTGGTCTCCATGGTCTCTGGCTCCATCTCTCCCCTTTCTGAGTAGAGGATCTGGGTGGATGACACACCCGAGGACTTGGCCCCTTCCTCTTTCTTCTTCTCCTCCTCCTCCTCCCCCTGGGTCTCCTGAGGGTCGTGCTGTATGGCCAGGGCCGTCCCGTCCTCATACCGTGTTACAGGAAACTCTATTTTCTCCTCAGTCAGAGTGTGGTAGCCCTCAGTGGTGGCCACATACAGTCTCAGGTGGGTTTCAGAGAGTTTCTGGGCAGCGACCAGCTCTGAGCTCTCTGTCATCTCAGAGGAGTTAGTCTCGTTGCCAGAGTCTGACGAGGACTCGGGGCTAAATGCCCTTGATATTTCTATACCTGTGTGCCACAGAGAGAAAGACATTTTATTAACAACTTCACCTGAGAGATATTATAAAATAGTACACATTTCATTGGTACAAAAAGAATGAAAGCTGTGAGTTGAAATGCATTTGTGCACTGTTCATAAATTATAAAACAAACAAAATGATACACAGAAAAAGCTCTGGAGACAAAATGAGTGTCACACAGCAAATGTTTTACGTTCAAAATGAATGACACAATGCACACACAAAATGGAAACACAGAACAAAATGGTTTTTTTATTGAAAAATCAACAACAAATGAAAAACGTTCATGTCTGGATAATTTGCGTGGTGTTAATGAATAAACGTTACAGTAGTGTAAGAAGAAGAACCTGTGCTATTTTCTGACTGTGGTTTTGGGCTCTGCTCCTCAGAAGCTGCCAGGGCCTCCAGGGCCTGTAATGTGGACACCACAGCTTCGTCCAGGGCCCCCTCAAGGCCCTTCTCCACCTGTGTGGTGACTGAGTCTATGAGGGACACTGGGATATTATCACGGGTCCCCTGGCCCTTCTTGACAGGCAACCGGGCCCCCCCGTGCTGCTCGTCCTCATCAGAGCGGTCCCTGAAGCCTGGGGGCGGGGCTGCGATGGCCAGGTTGAG
Organism: Salvelinus alpinus; assembly: GCF_045679555.1. Lineage (NCBI taxonomy): Eukaryota > Metazoa > Chordata > Actinopteri > Salmoniformes > Salmonidae > Salvelinus > Salvelinus alpinus. The sequence goes on along the minus strand of NC_092105.1, from coordinate 10,741,919 downwards.
GGAGTGAAGCAACACATCTTCGTTATCTTTCTCGTCCTTACCCTCCCATGGCGGGGGCAGGGAGGTCAGGTCGATGATGTCATCGCTGGACCCAGAGAGCGTGAGGAACCTAGCCTTGTCCAGATCCCCCATCAGTCCCATGTCCTCCTCGCAACTGATGTCCTCCTCGTCCTCGTCTGCGTCTGTGGTGTCCGCATAGCATATGTCGTGCAGCAGCGGCTCCTCACTGCACTCGGTGATGCCGAAGATTTTGTCAGCGTAAGGATATCCCTCCCCGGCCATCCCCATGGGATCCCTGCTGTTGTAGTCCTCATCTAGTCGCTCATACATGGGGTCGTGTAGAACCTCTGGGCCTTCCTCCATCAGCCTCTGGTAGCCCAGGTTCTGGGGGTCCACACTGTCTAACGGAGGATCCCCGAAGGTGAAGGAGACCTTAACGCTGCGGGGGGAGTCCTGGGGTTTGGGCCTGGGGACACAGAGGTAGGGTTGGGGGTGTGTTGGACCACTGGTCCCCCCTCTGGCATCCACCCTCTCTGCCATTTGCATGCAGTACTGGGGCGGCTGCTGGATCTCAGTGATATAGCCAGGGTCCATGTAGTCTGTGTCTCTATTGGTGGAGGGCTCTCTGATGCAGCGCTGGTTGTTGTGGTGCTGGTGCTCCTCACATCCCCTAAAGGAAGCGCTGTATGTCCACTCTATGGCCTGGTAGACCTGCTTTACTCTGGAGTCATGGCCTGAGGATAGGAACCAAACCAGGGGTTGATAATCAGGTTTCTGCAACAGCAGTTATATTGTATCGACTTAGAACTGCATAGAGTCTAGAGACTCACCGGTGTTGACTACATTCCCTGTTTTGACCACGTTGAAGATGGAACGACGAGAGTCCACCAGTAGTTTGTAGTATCCAGCAGTCAGACAGGCCAGATTCATCGCATCAGTGGACTCCATTAGTAGAGTGATGGGCTAGAAGATAAGAGGACAACAATGAACACACACTAACTGGAAATAGACTAAGATTAAATAATGTCAGGAGCTGAATTAAGACAAGGCTTAGTGGTATTCTAATGGTTCTCATTGAGCATTCATTTCCTTGCTCAATATTATTACAGAATATCATTTTGTACTAGAGGTACTACTTTTTTTGTTGCATCAAATGAGCATTTCTCAGATTTTAGGGTATTTTGGTATTAGTACTTTAATTAAAAAGTAAACATAACATTTCTAAAACTTGATGTAGATGTATATTTTATTTTGTTTATCATACTTTCATTTCATGTCCGTCTATGAAAAACAAAGTGTTTTTTTGTTTAAAATCTATGAATTATTTAGATGAATGGCTATAAACCGATCTCTGAATGTGCTACGACATAACCATTGCGGGTATTTGCTTTGTCTGTGGCGCCAGCTTCAAGTGCTTTCAGATTTCACATCCTATAGTATGTCACACAGGCTCAGAAAAATACTACTGTGTCCGTGGGAACCAGGGCAATTTTGAGGGCAAATCTGATTGATTTCTAAGCGGGCATGTCGGACGACGGAACCGGTTCCGTGACCGCGCATGTCCCCTAAAAAGGGTTTTTAATCCCAGTTCATAGAGAATGTTACAAACTGGACTATATGTAGTAACTTACCTTGAACAGATGGTGATTGGGTCTAAATAGGCATTTGGCGTTTGGTAGTCTAAATTCATTATACTCCTCTTTAACTGTCATTTTATGAAAGTCAGACTCTTCCCACATGCCAACTTACTTTTCTCAGCTTCAGAAGCATCTTTATTCACACCATGTTGTGTGGCTATCCTTAGATACAGTGCATTCAGAAAGTTGTCAGACCCCTTGACTTTTTCCACATTTCGTTACGTTACAGCCTTATTTTAAAATTAATGAAATAGTTTTTTATTTCTTCATCAATCTACACACAATACCCCATAATGACATCACAATACCCCACAATGACATCACAATACCCCACAATGACGAAGCAAAAACGGATTTGTAGAAATTTTGGCCCAAAAATAAAAACTGACATTTACATAAGTATTCAGACCCTTTACTCAGTACTTTGTTGAAGCACCTTTGGCAGTGATTACAGCCTCAACTCTTATTGGGTATGATGCTACAAGCTTGGCACACCAGTATTTGGGGAGTTTCTCCCATTCTTCTTTGTAGATTCTCTCAAGCTCTGTCAGCTTGGATGGGGAGCGCTGGTGCATAGCTATTTTCAGGTCTCTCCAGAGATGTTCGATCGGGTTCAAGTCCGGGGTCTGGCTGGGCCACTCAAGGACATTCAGAGACCTGTCCCGAAGCCAGTCCTGCATTTTCTTGGCTGTGTGCTTAGGGTCATTGTCCAATTGGAAGGTGAACCTTCACCCCGATCTGAGATCCTGAGTGCTATGGAGCAGGTTTTCAACAAGGATCTCTCTGTACTTTGCTCTGTTCATCTTTCCCTCGATCCTGACTAGACTCCCTGCCGCTGAAAAACATCCCCACAGCATGATGCTGCCACCACCATGCTTCACCTTAGGGATGGTGCCAGGTTTCCTCCAGATGTGACACTTGGCATTCAGACCAAAGAGTTCAATCTTGGTTTCATCACACCAGAGAATCTTGTTTCTCATGGTCTGAGAGTCCTTTATGTGCCTTTTGGTAAACTCCAAGTGGGCTGTCATGTGCCTTTTACTGAGGAGTGGCTTTCGTCTGACCACTCTACAATAAAGACCTGATTGGTGGAGTGCTGCAGATGGTTGTCCTTCTGGAAGGTTCTCCCATCTCCACAGAGGAATTCAGGAGCTCTGTCAGAGTGACCATCGGGTTGGCGGTCACCTCCCAGACCAAGGCCCTTCTACCCCGATTGATCAGTTTGGCCAGACGATCAGCTCTAGGAATAGTCATGGAGGTTCCAAACTTTTTCCATTTAAGAATGATGGAGGCCACTGTTCTTGGGGACCTTCAATGCTGCAGAAATATTTTGGTACCCTTCCCCAAATCTGTGCCTCGACACAATCCTGTCTCGGAGCTCTACAAACAATTCCTTCAACCTTATGGCTTGGTTTTTGCTCTGACATGCACTGTCAACTGTGGGACCTTATATAGACAGGTGTGTGCCTTTCCAAATAATTTCCAATCAATTGAATTTACCACAGGTGGTCTCCAATCAAGTTGTAGAAACAAAGGATGATCAATGGAAACAGGATGCACCTGAGCTCAATTTCAAGTCTCATAGCAAAGGGTGTTAGGTGGAGCAGCACAGTGGAATCCAAGCGCAGACTCAGACAGGAAAACAGGGATAAATGAACCCAGATATTTATTGTAACAGGGAGAGATGAAGTGCGGATCCAGAGAAGTTCGGATGAGTTGTAGGAAACCAGATGTGGAGGCTGAGGTTTGAGTGAGCTGGGTTGGGACAGGGTAAACAGGTCCAGAGGGGAATCCAAGGGAGTGATGGTGGGCTGAATCCAGAACAAGGTAGCAGGGTGGTGAGATGTGGAACAGGAGACAGGAAACAGAGTCAGAGCAGCAAGACGAACAGAGATTACGATCTGGCAGAGGGGAAGTGGCAGGACTGAGTATTTGTAGAGGTCTAGATTATGGAACGGGTTGCAGCTGGTGGGGAACTGCTCTGACCCCAGCACACCTGTCTCCAACCACACAATCACACAGAGAGAGGGAGAGGGAGAACTAGGGGAATGGCTGCAGGTCAAGGAGACACTGGATGTCCACTAGGGGGTGTGGCAGGAGGAGCAGATGTGACAAAGGGTCTGAATACTTACAGTATGTAAATAAGGTATTTCAGTTTGAATTTATTTTATACATTTGCAAAAGATTCTAAAAACCTGTTTTTGCTTTGTCATTATGGGGTATTCTGTGTAGATTGATGAGGGGGGAAAAGTATTTTATCAATTTTAGAATAAGGCTGTAACGTAACAAAATGTGGAAAAAGTCTAGAGGTCTGAAAACTTTCCGAATGCTCTGTAAATTCTTCAGACTTGTATAGAGGAAATTGTTGTAACATTTTATTATATTATATTTTTATTTGGAAATATTTACCAAAAATGCAGTTTACCTACATATTTCTGTATTTTTATAGATTAAAATAATAAGAATTATTTAACCTTTATTTAACAAGGCAAGTCAGTTAAGAACAAATTCTTATTTACAATGACGGCCTACAATGATGGCCTATAGATAGAAAGATAAAAAAACAAAATGTCTTAACAAAATGTTACATATTTTTATAGAATATTTCAGAAAAAGTTTAATATTGGTGTCAATATTCAACTGATAAAAAGTTCATTGTGATAGGATTATTGGAAAAAAATACCACACTCAGAATGAGTTCATGTAGAAGATTTCACCTTGACATCCAGAACATGTAGCTCTACCCTGACGTTCTTCTCGTCCTCTGTGTACATCTCGATACGGTTGACGTGGCTGAAGTCCGCCAGCAGCGCCACCAGGTTAGTCTTGGTGTTGATCACATGACTGATGCCATACCTGGGACCCACTAGTAGAGTCACCTCTGTGTGCTTCTCTCCTTGCTGTGGGCATAAAGCAGAAGGGAAACCATTGAAAGACAATACACACGGGGGCGGAATGGGACCACATATTGGCCGTGGCATTTCTAACACACCGGACCATTTTTTTCCTTGAAGACCCCACACCAGCCCATTTCCCCCTTGAGGCCCATACACCAGCCCATTCTTTTCCTTGAAGCCCCCACACCAGCCCATTTCCCCCTTGAGGCCCATACACCAGCCCATTTTTTTCCTTGAAGCCTCCATACCAGACCATTTTTATCCTTGAGGCCCTTACACAGGCCCATTTTATTTCTTGAAGCACCCACACGGCCCATTGTTTTCACTTATGGCCCCCATATTAGCCAGATAAGGATCATTTTGTGCAAAAAATACAAGTTAGACAGGCCCACTGCTAAAAATGGACAAGCCCATCTGGCATTTGCCCGAAATGCAGATGGCAGCTCGTCTCTGGATACACAGACTCCATTAATAACTTATTATGAGATATGATATTCTGATATTTGATGTGTCGTTACTCAAAAGTTCAGAAAATAAGAGGTAGTTATTTACCAGCAGTATAGATTTAAACACCCGCCCTCCATACAGTCTCAGGTCACTGAGATACTTCAGATAGTGGACCTTGGCCTGCAATGCTGACAGCTGAAAAAGAACATGAGCAATTTAGGCTACTGTCGTTGCATTAATGTGCACAGAGGATTTATTTTCCAAAGAAGGTGGCGCTGTGATTGGTCACAGTGACGCATTACATTATCTAACAGTGGGAAATGTATGAGAGCATGAGAAATCAGGTTCAGTATTCCACTAGGTGGTGCTCTTTCCCAATGTGCTGCATTAAGAGTGAGCTGGAGAAGAGGGGGAGAAGAGGAGACAGGAAAGAGAGGGAGAAGAGGAGACAGAAGAGAGAGAGAGAGAGAAGAGACGAGAGAGAGGGAGAAGAGACAGGAGAAAGAGAGAGGGAGAAGAGGGGACAGCAGAGAGAGAGAGAAGAGGAGACAGGAGAGAGAGAAAGAGAGAGAGAGATAGAGAGAGAAGAGGAGACAGGAGAGAGAGAAAGAGAGAGATGGAGAAGAGGAGACAGAGAGAGATATGGAGAAGAGGAGACAGAGAGAGAGAGAGAGAGATGGAGAAGAGGAGACAGAGAGAGAGAGAGAGATGGAGAAGAGGAGACAGAGAGAGAGAGAGAGAGAGAGAGAGAGAGAGAGAGAGAGAGAGAGAGAGAGAGAGAGATAGAGAGAGAGAGAGAGAGAGAGAGAGAGAGAGAGAGAGAGAGAGAGAGAGAGAGAGAGAGAGAGAGAGAGAGAGAGAGAGAGAGAGAGAGAGAGAGAGAGAGAGAGAGAGAGAGAGAGAGAGAGAGAGAGAGAGAGAGAGAGAGAGAGAGAGAGAGAGAGAGAGACAGAGACAGAGACAGAGACAGAGACAGAGACAGAGACAGAGACAGAGACAGAGAGAGAGAGAGAGAGAGACAGAGAGAGAGACAGAGAGAGAGAGAGAGAGAGAGAGAGAGAGAGAGAGAGAGAGAGAGAGAGAGAGAGAGAGAGAGAGAGAGAGAGAGAGAGAGAGAGAGAGAGAGAGAGAGAGAGAGAGAGAGAGAGAGAGAGAGAGAGAGAGAGAGGAAACAGGAGAGCGATAATAAAGGTACTCTACCTTTTTTCCAGGAGGTACCAGATTCTGGTTGGTTTTGAGAATGTGTGTTAGGGCTTTCTTGATGTTCTTCTCTTTCATACTGGATAGTACTGCAGGAGGGAGGAACAGTGCCAAACCCCACTCCTTCCTGTAGAGCAAGAAACCATGGTAACACAGGTTTAATGTACAACAGAAGAATGCATTCGTCCAGCAACAATCAATCACTTTATAAAGAGGGGGTGCATTGATTAGCCAACAGCTAGTCGATTATAATCAATATGCATATTAAATACCTGTGGTATTTATGACGCACCAATCAATGGGGAAATCATTACTGTATCTGACATGGATGTAATTCCTTCATGAAGACACCCAAGCCAGATAATGATTTTTTATTTCCAGATTATTCTCAAGTCACTGAGTAAGTGTTGAGAGTCTAATGTTGTGAGGGTGTCAAAAGCTCTCATAACAATGTGTTGCTGGACTGAACATGTAAGGAAATGCAGTGCCATGTTTAAGGAATCACACTAGACATTGGATCTGTTCTGTGTTGACCTGGTGGTGGGAAGCAGTGTGAAACCCAAGCTACTCACTCAATGTACTTGAGGGAGACTTTCTGCGATTGTTTGGTGTTAATGGTGAGGATGTACATCTGCAGGGCAGCCAGACGCAGGGCCGTGTCGTATTTCAGCTCTGACCCAAATCTCTCCAGCACCACGTCATTACAGCTCTTGGAGAAGAGGAGGAGGAAGATAGGACAGGAGAGAAAAGCAAAGGGGAGAGGAGAGATGTTACACTGGTTAGACTATTGTTCCTGACCTTGAACCAGACAGAACTAGTACACAGTAACTATGGTATGAAGTTACATTTGGCTCCCCTAGTATCTCTGGTTGTGGTGGGCTCCAAGTCAACAGCAGATCATTTACATTTTTCTGAGCTAATGTTTCTACAAGGAATCTTACCAAATACACATCAATGAATATCATAGAAAAATATACATTTTGATAACACAACAAACCTGATACTTTTCAATCAGGCAGTGTTGTCTTCCATGTGCTGTGACTCACCTGAACATAGAGGTATTCAAACGCCACAGCATCTCTCCTGAGGAGGTCAATGGGGTCCTTTGGGACAAAGCTGATGCGGAAGAAGCATTTCATCTTGTGCGCCCCTGGTCTCTGTGTTGCCTAAGGCACCAGACCAGGACAAGGAAGTGACATTTAGTGATGCGGTGTCATGAATAATGAATAATGGATTAAAGATACTGCCATTTAAATGCTGACATTTATTTTAAAAACTCATTACAAACCTATAAAATAAGCTTCAAATCTATATCCTCGTTTGTATGCTTACAGAAACAAAACAAAATGTATAACTCACATTTGTTATAACAAATGTATTTAAGACCAGAATGATAAACATTGTTTTATTACAGTTTTTCATTTTTATATTGAATATATAATACTGACCTGTCTTTTTTGTGACTGTATCACATATTTAAAATGAGCAAAAGGTGAAAAACAATTTCTCAGCCACATTATACTTATATTCATCAACAGTCTGTTGGGGTGTCTGCATAATGTTCACCGTTACCCTACAATCATTCAATCACATGCCCACCAACATCCATTTCACACTGACTATGAGAAAAAAAGCAGGTCATATTTGATTACACTGTATTGGGGCCTAATATTGTCAATCTGTCGTCTACCCGAGCATGAAGCCACCCCACTGTCATCCCCTCCCCCTCCCCCCATGACGTCTCACCTGAGTTAACATCTCCTGCTCGTGGAGGAGCATGAGTCTGCTGGCCGAGCCCTCGTGTCTGTGCTCCAGCATCAGCGAGAAGTGTTCAATACTCTTAATGAAGAGCTTCTCTTGCAGGGTCAAGATGACATCCTGTCACACAGACAGAAGACACATTCATTATTCATATGTTACTGTATGTGTCAGGCACGTGCAGGGACCACCAAGTGACAGAGTGAGGTGTGACGAGAGGAGAAAAGCTGTGTAAAGCACACATTTGCATTATATATACCCTAGCTAAATATGTATGTATTCTTAAGCAAAAAAAAAATACTGCATATCCTAGTAAGATAATGGAAAATAAATGGGGTTTGAGTCTCAGTAAAAACCTATTCAAAATGGAGGATTTTTTCACATCCCATAATCATAATTGTACAGCGCATAACTTGACATTGTGTCAGCCGGCGTTACATAATATCACACAGATAAAAAACGTACACGTTTGGAGATGTTTTGTTTATGAGGGAAAAAAGCCCTGGCCTACTTCTCCATGCTTCACAGGTACATGAAGTTCCAGCTGACGTGCCTTCGTGGGAGTGCTTTGTGTAATGCACATTTGGACACCTGCTGAATCCTAATGAAGTAAAGATAATATGATATGCTGCTGTGTTCAAAGCAATGAACTCTTCTAGAAGTGGCCTATGAATGATGTAAGGTTAAATAGAAAAGTCATTTTTTTTTAAACGAAACACTGTCCCCATTACGATGTCTTAGTGAATGCCACAGCGTACCCTACCTTAATGTCTTAGTGAATGCCACAGCGTACCCTACCTTAATGAATGCCACAGCGTACCCTACCTTAATGTCTTAGTGAATGCCACAGCGTACCCTACCTTAATGTCTTAGTGAATGCCACAGCGTACCCTACCTTAATGAATGCCACAGCGTACCCTACCTTAATGTCTTAGTGAATGCCACAGCGTACCCTACCTTAATGTCTTAGTGAATGCATTTACATTTTTACATTTAAGTCATTTAGCTGACGCTCTTATCCAGAGCGACTTACAAATTGGGAAGTTCATACATATTCATCCTGGTCCCCCCGTGGGGAATGAACCCACAACCCTGGCGTTGCAAGCGCCATGCTCTACCAACTGAGCCACACGGGACCACAGCGTACTGTACCTTAATGGACGTGTTCCTGTCAAACTTAAAGGATTTCGTCTGTCCGTTCTCCAGGTACACCTTCAGAACATTTGTCATGAAGAGCAGAGAGTTGTCCTTCACAGATTCCTGGAAATAAGAAGAAAATGGGGATGATTACCATAGCTTCCATATTGATCAGTGGGCTACACTGTGAAATGGGGATGATTACCATAGCTTCCATATTGATCAGTGGGCTACACTGTGAAATGGGGATGATTACTATAGCTTCCATATTGATCAGTGGGCTACACTGTGAAATGGGGATGATTACTATAGCTTCCATATTGATCAGTGGGCTACACTGTGAAATGGGGATGATTACTATAGCTTCCATATTGATCAGTGGGCTACACTGTGAAATGGGGATGATTACCATAGCTTCCATATTGATCAGTGGGCTACACTGTGAAATGGGGATGATTACCATAGCTTCCATATTGATCAGTGGGCTACACTGTGAAATGGGGATGATTACTATAGCTTCCATATTGATCAGTGGGCTACACTGTGAAATGGGGATGATTACCATAGCTTCCATATTGATCAGTGGGCTACACTGTGAAATGGGGATAATTACCATAGCTTCCATATTGATCAGTGGGCTACACTGTGAAATGGGGATGATTACCATAGCTTCCATATTGATCAGTGGGCTACACTGTGAAATTGGGATGATTACTATAGCTTCCATATTGATCAGTGGGCTACACTGTGAAATGGGGATGATTACCATAGCTTCCATATTGATCAGTGGGCTACACTGTGAAATGGGGATGATTACCATAGCTTCCATATTGATTAGTGGGCTAAACTGTGAAATGGGGATGATTACTATAGCTTCCATATTGATCAGTGGGCTAAACTGTGAAATGGGGATGATTACCAAAGCTTCCATATTGATCAGTGGGCTACACTGTGAAATGGGGATGATTACTATAGCTTCCATATTGATCAGTGGGCTACACTGTGAAATGGGGATGATTACTATAGCTTCCATATTGATCAGTGGGCTACACTGTGAAATGGGGATGATTACCATAGCTTCCATATTGATCAGTGGGCTAAACTGTGAAATGGGGATGATTACTATAGCTTCCATATTGATCAGTGGGCTACACTGTGAAATGGGGATGATTACTATAGCTTCCATATTGATCAGTGGGCTACACTGTGAAATGGGGATGATTACTATAGCTTCCATATTGATCAGTGGGCTACACTGTGAAATGGGGATAATTACCATAGCTTCCATATTGATCAGTGGGCTACACTGTGAAATGGGGATGTTTACTATAGCTTCCATATTGATCAGTGGGCTACACTGTGAAATGGGGATGATTACCATAGCTTCCATATTGATCAGTGGGCTACACTGTGAAATGGGGATGATTACTATAGCTTCCATATTGATCAGCGGGCTACACTGTGAAATGGGGATGATTACCATAGCTTCCATATTGATCAGTGGGCTACACTGTGAAATGGGGATGATTACTATAGCTTCCATATTGATCAGTGGGCTACACTGTGAAATGGGGATGATTACTTTAGCTTCCATATTGATCAGTGGGCTACACTGTGAAATGGGGATGATTACTATAGCTTCCATATTAATCAGTGGGCTACACTGTGAAATGGGGATGATTACTATAGCTTCCATATTGATCAGTGGGCTACACTGTGAAATGGGGGAAGATAATGGAAATAACTATCAGTAATTGCAATGTGAAGAAGAACACGACTGCGTCCAATACAGTTTAACAGTGTAACATATATTGCAATATTAGAATATTCAAAGTCATTATCATTGGTGCTTTTAGCTTTTGGAGAACACTGGTATACAATCACATGAGACAGAGAGGGATGGATAGTTTCAGTACAGTACTGTAGGTCTTACCGGGACTTGACCGTTAATGATGACCTCCTCTGCGAAGCGGACTTTCACTGGATTAGACTTTAACTTGGCCTTTTTGGCTGCACTGATGAACGCAGATTTGGGTGACTAGGGGTGGGGGTCGGTGGGAGAAACAGAATTTAAAAAACAGTTGGCAACAGGACTTCCCCTTCGGAGAAGTCACAGCAAATCAGCCGTTTCTCTCTCTCTCTCTTCTCTCTCTCTCTCTCTCGCTCACTCTCTCTCTCCCACGCTCTCTTTCTGCCTCTCCCTCTCTCGGCCTCTCTCTCTCTCTCTCCCGCTCTCTTTCTGCCTCTCCCTCTCTCGGCCTCTCTCTCTCTCTCCCCCGCTCTCTTTCTGCCTCTCCCTCTCTCGGCCTCTCTCTCTCTCTCCCCCGCTCTCTTTCTGCCTCTCCCTCTCTCGGCCTCTCTCTCGTGTGAGAGCAGAGACTTCATACAGAGAAATATAATTAGAAGAAATTAATGCTCAAATTATATAATTTTCAGAGCTGTTTTTGAAATGATTCAATTTAATACGTTTTACAAGTTCTGTGCAGCCTTTCTGAATGTAATTGTTACTTTTGTAATATGAAAAATGTGAAATGTGCTTCCGAAAGCCAGGTTACAACACAGCATGATTTCTGCTAGAGTTGGAACACACAGCATTCTCTCTTTCTCTTTCTCTCTCCCTTATCGCTCTCTCTCTCTCCTCTCTCTCTCTCCCTTATCCCTCTCTTTCGCTCTCTCTCCCTCTGTCTCCCTGTCCCTCTCTCTCTCCCTTCACTCTGTCTCTCTCTTTCTACCTTCACTCTGTCTCTCTCTCTCTCTCTCCCTTCACTCTGTCTTTCTCTCTCTCCCTTCACTCTCTCTCTCCACCTTCTCCCTCTCTCTCAAGCGAACGGAAGGTGCTTTTACAGTGCCTTGCAAAAGTATTCACCCCCTTGGCGTTTTCCCTATTTTGTTGCATTACAACCTGTAATTTAAATGTATTTTTATATGGATTTCATGAAATGGACATACACAAAATAGTCCAAATTGGTGAAGTGAAATTAAAAAATGAACTTGTTTTAAAAAGATCTAAAAAATAAGAAACGGAAAAGTGGTGCGTGCATATAGTATGTATTCACACCATTTGCTATGAAGCCCCTAAATAAGATCTGGAGCAACCAATTACCTTCAGAAGTCATATAATTAGTTAAATAAAGTCCAACTGTGTGCAATCTATGTGTCACATGATCTGTCACCTGATCTCAGTATATATACACCTGTTCTGAAAGGCCCCAGAGTCTGCAAAACCACCAAGCAAGCAGTTCTATGAAGACCAAACAGGTCAGGGGCAAAGTTATGGAGAAGTACAGATCAGGGCTGGGTTATAAAAAAAATATCAGAAACTTTGAACATCCCATGGAGCACCATTAAATCCATTTTTTTTAAATGGAAAGAATATGGCACCACAACAAACATGCCAAGAGAGGGCCACCCACCAAAACTCACAGACCAGGCAAGGAGGGCATTAAACAGAGAGGCAGCAAAGACACCCAAGATAACCCTGAAGGAGCTGCAAAGCTCCACGGCAGAGATTGGAGTATCTGTCCATTGGACCACTTTAGTGGCCAGAAAAAAAGAAGCAAAAATGTTTGTTGTTTGCCAAAATTCATGTGGGAGACTCCCCAAACATATGGAAGAAGGTACTCTGGTCAGATGAAGGTACTCTGGTCAGATGAGACTAAAATGTAGCTTTTTGGACATCAAGGAAAACACCATGTCTGGCACAAACCCAACACCTCCCATCACCCTGATAACAGCATCCCCACAGTGAAGCATGGTGGTGGCAGCATCATGCTGTGGAGATGTTTTTCATCAGCAAGGACTGGGAAACCGGTCAGAATTGAAGGAATGATGGATGGCGCTAAATACAGGGAAACTCTTGAGGGGAAACCTGTTTCAGTCTTCCAGAGATTTGAGACTGGGACAGAGGTTCACCTTGCAGCAGGACAATGACCCTAAGCATACTGCTAAAGCAACACTTGAGTGGTTTAAGGGGAAACATTTAAAGGTATTGGAATGGCCTCGTCAAAACCCAGACCTCAATCCAATTGAGAATCTGTGGAATGACTTAAAGATTGCTGTTACACCAGTGGAACCCATCCAACTTGAAGGAGCTGGAGCAGTTTTGCATTGAAGAATGGGCAAAAATCACAGTGGCTAGATGTGCCAAGCTTATAGAGACATACCCCAAGAAACTTGCAGTGTTAATTGCTGCAAAAGGTGGCTCTACAAAGTATTGACTTTGGGGGGTGAATAGTTATGATGCTCAAGTTCTGTTTTTTTGTCTTGTTTCTAAAAAATATTTTGCATCTTCAAAGTGGTAGACATGTTGTGTAAATCAAATGATACAAATCCCCCCAAAAATCTATTTTAATTCCAGGTTGTAAGGCAACAAAATAGGAAAAATGCATAGGACGTGAGTACTTTCGCAAGGCACTGTATGATGAGCTCCTTCTCAAGGTGAAGTAGTTTCCAGTATAATAACACTTATCAGGCTATAGAGACAGTCTTCGTACAGGGAAACATAATTAGAAGAATGTACAGTAATGCTCAGATTATATAATTTTCAGAGCTGTTTGTGAAATATTCAATTGAATAAGTTTGACAAGTTCTGTGTAGCCTTTCTGGATGTAAATGCTATTGTAATATATAAACCACTATTGTTTTCTCTACAGTTACTTCTGAAATGTGCTTCCGAAAGCCAGGTTACAACACAATAGACAGAATTATATTAAAATCATTGTCTATTTTGGTGATGACAGCACAAATCCATCTCATTGAACTATTCTATAAATCATATCACTGACGTTCACAATAGCGGTTACTGTGGCATTGTATCCATCACCATATGCTTCTCCCGAGTACTAACAACTGTGGACATGGCAGGTTCAGGTTAACTCGGGGTCTCAAGCTTGGTTTTGAAGCTACCATGAGAGGACTTGGACCGTGTTCAGTGTTCAGTGTTCAGACTGCAGTCCCTGTGAGTTAACCAGGGGAACACTCAGCAGTATCCTGCCTGTTACAACGCAAGCACAGACATATGGACACGTTTCATGTCTCGGATTGTCTCGGATTCACAGAGTCAACAAACCAATCAGCATCGCAGACAAACCGTCTATTGAAATCTTTTCCCCAGGAGTTTGCTCTGAATCTTTTCAATGGAACCTTTGAAGATGGGAGGAAGACTTACTGGGTACGGTAGGACCACTGTCAAAACAATGGATTCTTTGCAGCTCCTGGGAACACAACACAAACAAACCAAAAACATCATTATAGATTGAAAAGGTACATATGTCAAATTCAGCGGAAGTCGATTAATCCACTCTGAGTCATGCGTTGTTTTGCCTACAGTGGGCAGATTATGACTGTTAGAAATAAGCCCACAAAGATGGGTTAACAAGATGAGCAATCTGGGTCACACTTTGTCTGGATAGTCCATCAGTAGATGCTCTACAGATGGTCATACTATCAACAAACTACACTATACATACAAAAAATTCGGCTATTTCAGACACACCCGTTACTGACAGGTGTATAAAATCGAGCACACAGCTATGCAATCTCCATAGAACAAACATTGTCAATAGAATGGCCTATAATCAAGAGCTTAGTGACTTTTAACGTGGCAACGTCATAGGATGGCACCATTACAACAAGTCAGTTCGTCAGATTTCTGCCCTGCTCGAGCTGCCAACTGTAAGTGCTGTTATTGTGAAGTGGAAACGTCTAAGAGCAACAATGGCTCAGCCGCAAAGTGGTAAGCCGCACAAGCTCACAGAATGGGACCGTAGAGTGCTGAAGCGTGAAGCACAATAACTGTTTGTCGGGGGCTTCATGAAATGGGTTTCCATGGCCAAACAGCCGTACACAAGTCTAAGATCACCATGCACAGTGCCGAGCGTTGGCTGGAGTGGTGTAATTCTCTCCCCCATTGGAGCAATGGAAACGCATTTTCTGGAGTGATGAATCATGCTTCACCATCTGGCAGACCGACAGACGAATCTGGGTTTGGCAGATGCCATGAGAACACTACCTGCCTGAATGCATAGTGCCAACTGTAAAGTTTGGTGGAGGAGGAATAATGGTCTGGGGCAGTTTTTTCTGGTTCGGGCTAGACCCCTTAATTCCAGTGAAGGGAAATCTTAACGCTACAGCATACAATTACATTCTAGACGATTCTGTGCTTCCAACTTTGTAGCAACAGTTTGGCGAAGGCCCTTTCCTGTTTCAGCATGACAATGCCCCCGTACACAAAGCGAGGTACCTACAGAAATGGTTTGTCGAGATTGGTGTGGAAGAACTTGACTGGCCTGACCTCAACCCCATGGAAGACCTTTGGGATTGGAACATCGACTGCGAGCCAGGCCTAACCGCCCAACATCAGTGCCCGACCTCACTAATGCTCTTGTAGCTGAATGGATGCAAGTGCCCGCAGCAATGTTCCAACATCTAGTGGAAAGCCTTCCCAGAAGAGTGGAGGCTGTTATAGCAGCAAAGGGGGGACCAACTCCATATTAAAGGCAATGATTTTGGAATGAGATGTAATACAAGCAGGTGTCCACATACTTTTGATCATGTAGTATATCGGTTGATAACTGCTTGCTAAGGTTACAGTTATGGTTAGGGTAGGGGTTAAGTTTAGGGTTAGGGTAAGGGTTAAGTTTAGGGTTAGGGGTAAAGGTTAAGGTTAAGTTTAGGGTTAGGGTAAGGGTTAAGTTTAGGGTTAGGGGTAAGTGTTAAGTTTAGAGTTAGGGTTAAGTTTAGGGGTAAGGGTTAAGTTTAGGGTTGGGAGTAAATGTTAAGTTTAGGGTTAGGGTAAGGGATAAGTATAGGTTTATGGTAAGGGTTAAGTTTAGGGTTAGGGTAAGGGTTAAGTTTAGGTTTATGGTAAGGGTTAAGTTTAGGGTTAGGGTAAGGGTTAAGTTTACGATTAGTGTAAGGGTTAAGTTTAGGGTCAGGGTAAGGGTTAAGTTTAGGGTTAGGGGTAAGGGTTAAGTTTAGGGTTAAGGGTAACAGTTAAGTTTAGGGTTAGGGGTAAGGGTTAAGTTTAGGGTTAGGGTAAGTGTTAAGTTTAGGGTTAGGGTAAGGGTTAAGTTTAGGGTTAGAGGTAAGGGTTAACTTTAGGGTTAGGGTAAGGGTTAAGTTTACGATTAGTGTAATGGTTAAGTTTAGGGTCAGGGTAAGGGTTAAGTTTAGGGTTAGGTTAACGGTTACGTTTAGGGTTAGGGTAAGGGTTAAGTTTAGGGTTAGGGTAAGGGTTAAGTTTAGGGTTAGGGTAAGGGTTATGTTTAGGGTTAGGGTAAGGGTTAAGTTTAGGGTTAGGGTAAGGGTTAAGTTTAGGGTTAGGGTAAGGGTTAAGTTTAGGGTTAGGGGTAAGGGTTAAGTTTAGGGTTAGGTTAAGGGTTAAGTTTAGGGTTAGTGTAAGTGTTATGTTTAGGGTTACTAGATAGTTTGTTGAAATGTAACTGATAGTTTGTAGATAGTCTGTAGAGCATCTAGAGATGGTTTCCAAATAAAGTGTTACAGCAATCTGTTCTAGCGATGCCTCATGCCTGGAAGTTAATCCTGTATTGGTACAGTAGTTTACTGCTGAGAGAGAGCACAATACACTGCAAGGCCAGGGGAGCAGTGATGGAATGGACTCCTTAGTCTCATTTTTCACTGCACTAATCTGCTGTACAGACACACTCCACAGTCCACAACATGTAGGTCATGAGAGGACTGGCCGCTCAGCCACTCACTCACTCACTCAGTCACTCACTCACTCACTCACTCACTCACTCACTCACTCACTCACTCACTCACTCACTCACTCACTCACTCACTCACTCACTCAGCCACTCACTCACTCACTCACTCAGCCACTCACTCACTCACTCACTCACTCACTCACTCACTCACTCACTCACTCAGCCACTCACTCACTTATTCATTCACTCACTCACTCACTTAGTCACTCACTCACTCAGTCACTCACTCACTCAGCCACTCACTCACTCACTCACTCACTCACTCACTCACTCACTCACTCACTCACTCACTCACTCACTCACTCACTCACTCACTTAGTCATTCACTCACTCACTCACTCACTCACTCAGCCACTCACTCACTCACTCACTTAGTCACTCACTCACTCACTCAGCCACTCACTCACTTATTCATTCACTCACTCACTCACTTATTCACTCACTCACTCACTCACTTAGTCACTCACTCACTTATTCACTCACTCACTCACTCACTCACTCACTCACTCACTCACTCACTCACTCACTCACTTAGTCACTCACTCACTCACTCACTCATTCCCTCACTCACTCACTCACTCACTCACTCACTCACTCACTCACTCACTCACTCACTTATTCACTCACTCACTCACTCACTCACTCACTCACTCACTTAGTCACTCACTCACTCACTCACTCACTCACTCACTCACTCATTCCCTCACTCACTCATTCACTCACTCACTCACTCACTCACTCACTCACTCACTCACTCACTCACTCACTCACTCACTCACTCACTCACTCACTCACTCACTCACTCACTTAGTCACCTGAGTCAAACACATCAATTTAATAAGACACATGGAAATAACTCCCACTGCTATACGTTTGGACCTGCATGGTGCAGCAGGGCTAAACGCTGTACCCACTACATGTACCTACACATTATTATTGGTATTCAAATTGAAACTATACAGAGGGAATTATCCTATAAGTAGATTGTTCACTGTTTGTTTCTTTTCAGGCATTAATGCATTCATATAGACATTTACTGTCTACTGTCCCGGCGAAGGACTCACGAGTGATGAAAATGACTCAGCCAGGCAAAGCACACACAGCTTGATATCACAATGTTCCAGGAAAGAACTGGCCTACAGTACAAACATAAATCCTATCTAAACTCAGCAGGGTATGCTATTAGAGACGTTGAGATCCTGTACCTGACGAGGTCAATGACCATCTCCCTGGGGGCGGAGCTGACCAGCTCGTCGTTAATCATGATGATCTCGTCTCCGGGGGTCAGTCTGCCCTCAGAGGGACCTCCTACCAAGACACAGGGAACCCCAGTGGTATCAATTACAACGTTTCTAGCTAGTAATTCATCTTTGTTTTCTGAATTCATTGTACTCTGGCCTTTAGGCTTAAGTTTGGCTAATTTAGGAAGTACCCTAATGTGAATGGTCAATTAATATAACATGAACATGGACTTTCATTGGATGTCATCATCACCCATTGGTCGCCATCTTTTGTCATCTGGTCACCATTGGATAGTACTAAATATTACTTCCTGTTGCTAATGGCTATATGTGACATTATTGGTTAGATGTGGTTCATTAATGCTGATTGGTTTACAGGTGGGCTGGTGTGTTACCTGGTGTGACTGACCGAACCACCACTGGTTTTTCACTGCCTGCCACAAAGCCGAAGCCCAGGACTGGATCTCGTTTCATCTCCACCTTACGGGGGGCCGGTGGTACAAACATGTCCCCGTCCAGACGAACCTCCTCCAAGGAGCTGCTTTGGGACACGTGGCTGGGAGAGGAGAAAGGAGAAGGAAAACCATAGAACAGGTAAGAATAGTATCACTCTGATGAAGATCCACTGACCAGAAGCTCAGCTACATTAAAGAAATGTGCATCTGAGTGGAAGTGTCCAGAGGCTTTTTCTATGAATCAACTATAGAGTCGACGATTGAAAAGGGAGTAAATTACAGGAAACTTTCAAAGTTTACCAGTAAACTACCATAATTTTGGTTTCTTTCAAGTATTTTATGTAATCTATCACAAGACATTTAGTGGCCCTTTTCAGGATGTCAGATTATCACAGTGGTCTGTAATTATCTCATGTGTGGCCTTATCACATGTAAAATATATGAAATAATTAAACAAGATTTACAATTATTTTCAAATACATTTTAGATGACAAAGCTGTAAAACATTATCCTAAATTTAAACCATCAGCTTAGTGAATATCATTGGTATTTAATATGAGGGTTTCAGCATTCAAATATCCTTTAAATGTTTTTACAAACTTGTATATATTTTACTGTCAATACTTATTTGTTGTCAATGTTTTGGCGTCAAACTGGTGGAAGTTATGAAAAAAGTCAATAGTTGGACAAGTTGCAGAGGTAATTGAAAATAATGGCATTGTTGATTAGATGCTTTAATAATGAATGAATTACTAAACCACATGGTCTAGCTACTAGAAAAGTATGGACAATATGGACACAGATAGAGTACATTAATACTATATATGAATACAAAAAATGTTTAAGCTATTCAAGTATACTCTTAGAAAAAAACATGCTATCTAGAACCTAAAAAGCTGTCCTCATAGGAGAACCCTTTGAAGAACCCTTTTTAGTTCCAGGTAGAACCCTTTTGGGTTCCATGAAGAACCCTTTCCACAGAGTCCTCTATATGGAACCAAAAAGGGTTGTACCTAGAACCAAAAAGGATTCTACGATGGGGTCAATGGAACCCTTTTTTCTAAGAGTGTATAAATTACCAAAGGTACGATAGAATGCCCTAGAATTTCTGTTAATTCCCAAAATTACTGAAGATTCCTGTAACTTTGGTAAATTACCGGTAGCTTTTCAACCCTAACAATGTCACTAAAAGACTGACACACCAGCTGAAAGACACAAATCTGTTTGTTTTTTACCATACATTTCCTATTTAAAACAGATGTGTGATTCAGTATATCCAAAATGAAAATGGGCCAAAAATGTGTTCAAAATCTATGTAACAAAGTATGTAAAAATCTATATGCACCAAGATTCCATTCTATGAAATACTGCTGTAACTTTGGCCAGATTATTCTATAAATCTAAAAAATACAGCAGGAGTACAGCATTAAATGTCTCTTCGATATGAACCAGTCTATTAAGATCCTTAAACGTTCAACGCTGAAAAGCAGCATTTAGTCAGAAATTACAAACTACTGCCATGCCTCGAAATAGAACACGTGGGCGATGACAATCAAGCTGACATTGTATCTTCCTGCAGCTAACGCTCACTGCCACTCTTAATAAGAAAATCTCAAACAAAACCCACACACATACTGACACAGAAAATGTACTCCATGCCTTTTCAAGATTCAGCAGTGAAACAGTATATGGCAGCGTCTTACATGCACGTGATTATTCAGGAACACTGGAAACCCGAAATAGACACTGTGGCCATTAGCCTATGAGACAATTGGCCTGTGTGAGGTGGTGCATTATGGGGAGGGGTCAGTAAAAGGTCCTGAGGTTCTAACAGAGACATACTGGGATCATGTTTGACCTGTGGCACCACTGTGGTTGGCCAACCTGTCACTCACTGACTGTTACTCAATCTACCTCAAACCCTGATTTCCCCCTCTCATTTCAACTAGTCAACGTTGAATTGAAATAGTTGATATTCCCTAATCTATGTAAATACACTGCTATTCAATTTGACTATCATGCTAACTGTGTTGAATACCAGTGGTGTAAAGTACTTAACAAAAAACACTTTAAAGTACAGTTAAGTAATTTTTGGGTGTATCTGTACTTTACTTTACTATTTATATTTTTGAAAACTTTTACAACATTCTTTAAGAAAATATTGTACTTTTTACTCAATACATTTACCTTGACACCCAAATGTACTTGTTACATTTTGAATGCTTAGCAGGACAGGAAAATGGTCCAATTCACGCACTTTTCAACAGAACATCCCTGGTCATCCCTACTGCCTCTGATCTGGTGGACTCACTAAACACACATGCTTTGTTTGTAAATAATGTCTGAATGTTGGAGTGTGTCCCTGGCTAAATGGTGCCATCTTGTTTGCTTAATATAAGGAATTTGAAATTCTTTATACTTTTTCTTTTACTTTTGATAGTTAAGTATATTTTAAACACAATTATTTTAGACTTTTATTCAAGTATCTTCACTTTTACTCAAGTATGAAATGTGGGTACTTTTTCCACCACTGTTGAATACGTGCATTTGTAGATCATGTCCAGTACGCAAATGATAGCAGTCTTTACATTGACAGGTCATTTTTTTAATACCACATAAGCAGTTAAGAAAACAGTTTGTGTGCTGCTTTGTAGCTTTGCATCTTCCTGTATTTTCCTCCAGCTTTCCCTTCTCCAATTCCCCTCTCCAGCAGGACTGTAGCATCCAAGGCAGGAGCAGCAGCAGCAGTAGCAGCTCTCTCCATGGTGCCCACTGTGCTGGGTAATTAGGCTCATGGGCTGGCTGAGGAGCCAGTGTGTAATTCACAGTCATTTCTGACACATGTTCCACTCGCCACTGAATACCCACAATTAATCTTTCAAGGCACTGAGCGAGAGGTTGCATGCAGGGTCTTTCTCAACATTTACATGGAGGCCTATGGCCACAGACACTCAGACGTCTTCTGACATTTCAACCACATTGTGAGGCATTGTTATATGGTTGTTTCGCTTGGTTTGGGTTACGATTGTAACATATTGTATTCGATTACATTCAAATTCACCAAGGTGCCACTGAGACAAATTCACTTCGAATTTGTAGTTGACTTCGAATCAGCACTTCTTCTTCTTCGGTGAGGTTTAATGGCGGTTGCCATCCAATAAATGTTGCATTACCGCCACCTACTAGACTGGAGTACAACTAGACTGAAAAAATGAATAAATACCCCTACCATCTAACACTACGCCTACAATAAATAAATAACAATAATAAAAAACGACAACACCACCCTACTCCACTATTTACATCTATTTAGTCCTACCTCAGGTCAACAACCTGAAAGGATGGGACACCACCACTCAACATACCCTGTAAGTCTTCTGACGTCAAGTCTCGCACACCCAAATACCTCAATGCAGCTTCCACCACCACCTCAATTTTCTGCGACTTACGTTCCATCCCTGCAGTACAGTTGATAACCATTGCTATAAATGCTAAAAATCCAATGTTACTGAAACATATATCATGATATATATCATATATCATGATATTGATATCTCTGTACTGATACAGATCTACTACTCACACCACTCCTCTCAGTATCCCTCCCCCTTGACCCATCTTCCTCTACTTTCTTCACTGCCTCAGCATATGACAACTTCTGCACTACACTAACCCTGGAAACCTCAACCTGCCTCTCTCGTATGGGACATTTCTGATCCCCAGCTCCATGGGAACCCCTACAATTAACACACACTTCTTTCTCCAATGCTACACATTCCTTTGTCTCATGCCCTTCTGCACACTTCTCACACCTAGGAACCTCCCTCCTACACACTGCTGCCACATGCCCATAAGCTTGACACCTGTAACAACGTAACGTATTCGGCACAAAAGCTTGTACAGGGTAACTTATATATCCTAACGTAACCTATGTGAAGCTAGCTAGCTAGTTAGCGGTGGTGCGCGCTAATAGCGTTTCAATCAGTGACGTCACTCGCTCTGAGACCTTGAAGTAGTTGTGCCCCTCTGCAAGGGCCGTGGCCTTTGTGGCACAATGGGTAACGATGCTTTGTGGGTGTCAGTTGTTGATGTGTGCAGAGGGTCCCAGGTAGGGGCGAGGAGAGGGACGGAAGCTATACTGTTACACTAACATCACTTTGTTGGGCAAAGACTCAACATCAAAACTCAAAAGAACAGACAATGACTATTCTGTTTTGCCACTCATGCCACCCTGTCTGTGTCGCACCAAACGACAATTATCACAAACACCGGGAATCTTCCCCTTCAGTTGGTCAACTTTTACATTTACCACTACCGCTATTATTCACTCTATTCAATGGCACCCTTTTCTTGAAAGCAAAACAATTCACATCTCTTGCTCCCATTCGTTTAACACAAACATTTATCACAAGACCACTTCTGGATAACCTCAACGATTCCACAGCACCAAACTCTGTTTTCACCAACCCTGAAACCACAAATGAATCAGCCAAAAGGCAAGGGTCTACTTTTTCCAAAAACCTCACTCCTATTGTCACATACTCATCTTTATCCTGACCCTCGGTGCAAGCCTCGGGCTCCGAGAACTTCACCACACCAACCATCTCCGATACTTTGCCCTCATTCACTTCTATTTATCCTCCTGTCTTCAGCTCACTCTGCTTACACTTTCTACCATTCTCCTTTAACAAACCATCTCCCTTTTTTTCGGCCATTTTTAACTGACTCAAGCTCACCTTCTTCCTCCCTCTTAGACCTTCTCTGTCTCTCTTTTTCCCCTCCATTCCTACTCCCTATTCCAAGTATAAGTCTCCTTATGATAATTCTGCACTTCTCCTGACATACATCTTGTTCTTGCCTTCCCAAGGGACGCCATTTAACCGGCTGTCACAATCTCCGTACAATCAGCATGAACCCCTCGGGAATGTAGCACTCAACAGTGCATCCCACTTATAAAGCAGCTGCTTCATCTTGATGTTCTCCTTAATCAATAACTACCGCAAAGCTTTTCTATTTCCAACCACCCTCCACCGTCTCTGACGTACGACTCCTAATGGTGGCCATGTTGGAAGACCACCGCATGAATTCTTGCAACATCAACAGCCGAGTGGCTACTCCAAACTGCATGATAACAGTGCCTAAAACGAGTTGATTTATCACCACAGTCATTTTCTGTGGAGTATTTGGCTGCTCTAACAAGGCAGGAAAGACAATGGGAAAAATATGTTTACAGATTCCCCGCAATCATGAAAACACCATTGGTGATACCAATGAGATAAAACTCAAGAACTGTCAGAAAAGCAAAGAAACCTTTTTGCCCGTCAAGACCTGAACCTGAGCTGTCAGTACAGGGTCTGCCATGATCATTTCATCACTGGAAAGTCAAGTTTGATTGAATTTGAGTTTAGGTTAGCTGTTAAAAACTTCTTAAGGGCCGGGGGCAGTGTTCGTAAATTCGGATGACTGACGTGCCCAAAGCCTGTTACTCAGGCCCAGAAGCTAGGATATGCATATAATTGGTAGCCTTGGATATAAAACACTTTGAAGTTTCTAAAACTGTTAAGAATAATATCTGTGAGTATAACAGAACTGATATGGCAGACAAAAACCTGAGGAGAATCCATCTGGATAATTTTTCTTTTGAGGTCACCACCCATTCAAATGCTTGTCTATGGGATAGTCAAATGAATTCCTCCCAGATTGCAGTTCCTATGGCTTCCACTAGATGTCAACAGTCTTTAGAAAGTGTTTCAGGCTTGTTTTTTGAAAAATTAGTTAGTAGTTGTAGTTTTTCAAGGTGGCTCTCATTTTAGACTGTAGTCTTGTGGCGCGCGTGGATGAGGGCGTGCACTTCGTTATTTATCTCCGGAAATGAACACACTATTCTCCGTCTTAAATTGTATCATTGATTTACATATTAGGGTACCTGAGGATTGATTAGAAACGTTGTTTGACTTGTTTGAACAAAGTTTATTGGTAACTGTTGGGATTCCTTTGTATTCATGTTGAACTAGTGGAACGGGTGGATTACTGAATCAAACGCGCCAAATAAACTGACTTTTCTGGGATATAAAGAAGGACTTTATCGAACAAAATTACCATTTGATGTGTAGCTGGGACCCTTGGGATTGCAAACAGAGGAAGATCTTCAAAGGTAAGTGATTTATTTTATCGCTATTTCTGACTTTGTGATGCCTGTGCTGGTTTGGAAAATGTTTTTAATGCTTTTGTGTGTGGGGCGCTGATAATCACATGGTGTGCTTTCGCCATAAGGCGTTTTTGAAATCTGACAAAGTGGCTGGATTAACAAGAAGTTAAGCTTTTAAATGATGTAGGACACTTGTATGTTCATGAATGTTTAATATTATGATTTTGTAATTTGAATTTGGTGCGCTCCAGCGTCACCGGATGTTGTCGATTTTGATCCCGATAACGGTATTTGTGCGCTAAGAGGTTTTAAGCTAACCAGGTGTTAACAACATCACTGTTTACAAAATTAGCTAGCTAGATAGCTTGTGGTCTAATTATTAGCATGTGTCGGGTAAGCTTTGGGGAAGAAAAAAAAATTCACCATAAAAATGCACATTTATAACAAAGGTTTGCATGCCTCTATCATCGCATTTGTAGATTAATGTAAGCCTACTATTCCTAATGTGATGAGTAGCTTGGATAATGATCATTTAGGCTATTAATAAATGAATGGTAAAGCAAGATTAGAGCCAAAGCAAGACTAGAGTAGGTTAGAGCCAGACGAGCTTCAGTGATGTGTGACTCTCTGCATCCAATACGCTCTGTCCTCCTCTGGAGCACTGCTCTTATGTAACCTCTCTGCCGTCACGCCGTTCGAGCTCTAGCCCGTGTGTCAATAGTTCCCCTGACTATTTCCTACTCTGCCTATCTCAATGCAAAGCATCATAATTATAACACATCTCCCTTATATGGCAGCTACATGTAATCACGAGGGAAATGATGTGTACACCTTTTCTACTGTATTACAGCAGGGTTTTAAATATACTGTATATATATACAGTGGGGAGAACAAGTATTTGATACACTGTCAATTTTGTAGGTTTTCCTACTTACAAAGCATGTAGAGGTCTGTAATTTTTATCATAGGTACACTTCAACTGTGAGAGATGGAATCTAAAACAAAAATCCAGAAAATCACATTGTATGATTTTTAAGTAATTAATTTGCATTTTATTGCATGACATAAGTATTTGATCACCTACCAACCAGTAAGAATTCCGGCTCTCACAGACCTGTTAGTTTTTCTTTGAGAAGCCCTCCTGTTCTCCACTCATTACCTGTATTAACTCCACCTGTTTGAACTCGTTACCTGTATAAAAGACACCTGTCCACACACCTCCAACCTCCAACCTCTCCACAATGGCCAAGACCAGAGAGCTGTGTAAGGACATCAGGGATAAAATTGTAGACCTGCACAAGGCTGGGATGGGCTACAGGACAATAGAAAAACAGCTTGGTGAGAAGGCAACAACTGTTGGCGCAATTATTAGAAAATGGAAGAAGTTCAAGATGACGGTCAATCACCCTCGGTCTGGGGCTCCATGCAAGATCTCACCTCGTGGGGCATCAATGATCATGAAGAAGGTGAGGGATCAGCCCAGAACTACACGGCAGGACCTGGTCAATGACCTGAAGAGAGCTGGGACCACAGTCTCAAAGAAAACCATTAGTAACACACTACGCCGTCATGGATTAAAATCCTGCAGTGCACGCAAGGTCCCCCTGCTCAAGCCAGTGCATGTCCAGGCCCGTCTGAAGTTTGCCAATGACCATCTGGATGATCCAGAGGAGGAATGGGAGAAGGTCATGTGGTCTGATGAGACAAAAATAGAGCTTTTTGGTCTAAACTCCACTCGCCGTGTTTGGAGGAAGAAGAAGGATGAGTACAACCCCAAGAACACCATCCCAACCGTGAAGCATGGAGGTGGAAACATCATTCTTTGGGGATGCTTTTCTGCAAAGGGGACAGGACGACTGCACTGTATTGAGGGGAGGATGGATGGGGCCATGTATCGCGAGGACTTGGCCAACAACCTCCTTCCCTCAGTAAGAGCATTGAAGATGGGTCGTGGCTGGGTCTTCCAGCATGACAACGACCCGAAACACACAGCCAGGGCAACTAAGGAGTGGCTCCGTAAGAAGCATTTCAAGGTCCTGGAGTCGCCTAGACAGTCTCCAGACCTGAACCCAATAGAAAATCTTTGGAGGGAGCTGAAAGTCCGTATTGCCCAGCGACAGCCCCGAAACCTGAAGGATCTGGAGAAGGTCTGTATGGAGGAGTGGGCCAAAATCCCTGCTGCAGTGTGTGCAAACCTGGTCAAGAACTACAGGAAACGTATGAACGCTGTAATTGCAAACAAAGGTTTCTGTACCAAATATTAAGTTCTGCTTTTCTGATGTATCAAATACTTATGTCATGCAATAAAATGCAAATTAAATACTTAAAAATTATACAATGTGATTTTCTGGATTTTTGTTTTAGATTCTGTCTCTCACAGTTGAAGTGTACCTATGATAAAAATTACAGACCTCTACATGCTTTGTAAGTAGGAAAACCTGCAAAATCGGCGGTGTATCAAATACTTGTTCTCCCCACTGTATATATTCTATGAGTACATACTGGATCTAAATTAGAATGCACCATGTTATGCATGAAGAGATAGGGAAGTAAGAATGCCAGGGTGGCTCTGGGAATCTTGTTGATGCAGGCTGTCATATTTGTACTGCTTGATCATCACTGCTGGGAGAGGAGAGCAGAAGAAAATATATCCTCCTACAGAAACAGCATAAGAGATGAAGAAGCAGCCTCACTTGTTACGCTGTGCTTTGTAGTCCCAACACAGTACAGTACACAACAGTACACAACAGTACACTACATTACAGTACAATACACTACACTACATTACACTACAGTACAGTACATTACACAACTGTACACAACAGTACACTACAGTACACTACATTACAGTACAATACACTACAGTACAGTACACTACATTACACTACACTACAGTACACTACACTACATTACACTAAAGTACACTACAGTACAGTACACTACAGTACAGTACACTACAGTACCATACACTACATTACACTACAGTACACTACACTACTCTACAGACAATACACTACAGTACACTACAGTACACTAAAGTACAGTACTCTGCAGTACAGTACACTACAGTACAGCGAAACCACAGTCAGATAGAGAGATTTTACCTGTAGTCCTCCTCAGAAATCCTGAACAGGAAAAAGATTGATGATGCTGATAACACTGTTCCATGGCATCTCCACAGCTACATCACCCTGGCATCTCCACAGCTACGTCACCCTGGCATCTCCACAGCTACATCACCCTGGCATCTCCACAGCTACATCACCCTGGCATCTCCACAGCTACATCCACCTGGCATCTCCACAGCTACATCACCCTGGCATCTCCACAGCTACATCCACCTGGCATCTCCACAGCTACATCCACCTGGCATCTCCACAGCTACATCACCCTGGCATCTCCACAGCTACATCACCCTGGCATCTCCACAGCTACATCACCCTGGCATCTCCACAGCTACGTCACCCTGGCATCTCCACAGCTACATCACCCTGGCATCTCCACAGCTACATCACCCTGGCATCTCCACAGCTACATCACCCTGGCAACTCCACAGCTACATCCACCTGGCATCTCCACAGCTACATCCACCTGGCATCTCCACAGCTACATCACCCTGGCATCTCCACAGCTACATCACCCTGGCATCTCCACAGCTACATCACCCTGGCATCTCCACAGCTACCTGCAGTCTCATAGAGATCTAAGTAAGTCCCTTTGCGGGTGAATTCTTCAGGAGCCGGAAAACAATTAGGCTTTACTTCTCTGCTCCGAAGAGCAAGCTACAGTAAGGAGGCTGGAGCGTGTCTGTGAGTGTGTTTGTCTGTGAGTGTGTATGTGCGAGAGAGAGAGTGTGTGCGGGCAAGGCAGGTGTCTGTGTGTGAGAGATAGAGTGTGTGTGGGCAGGGCATGTGTCTGTGTGTGTGTGAGAGAGAGAGTGTGTGTGGGCAGGGCATGTGTCTGTGTGTGTGGGTGTGTGAGTGTGTGTATGCGTGTGTGAGAGAGTGTGTGCGGGCAGGCCATGTGTCTGTGTGTGTGGGTGTGTGTGTGTGTATGCGTGTGTGAGAGAGTGTGTGCGGGCAGGCCATGTGTCTGTGTGTGTGGGTGTGTGTGTGTGTGTATGCGTGTGTGAGAGAGTGTGTGCGGGAATGGCAGGCCATGTGTCTGTGTGTGAGAGATAGAGTGTGTGCGGGAATGGCAGGGCATGTGTCTGTGCGCAGAAATAGAAGGAAATGGAGAATCAGTATTCTGAAGGATGGAGGGAGAGAGAGAGAGAGCGGAGGCACTAGCAATGACGTGGCTAGAATAATCACAGGTTACCAAAGCCTTCAAAACATCTGGGACTGAGAGAGAGAGAGAGCATCTCTCCTTTTTCCCTCTCCTATTCTCTCCTCTTTTCCTCTCCTCTCTTCTCCTATTTTCCTCTCCTCTCCTATTCTCTCCTCTTTTCCTCTCCTCCTTTCCTCTTTTCCTCTCCTCTCCTATTCTCTCCTCTTTCCCTCTCCTCTCTTCCTCTCCTCTCCTATTCTCTCCTCTTTTCCTTTCCTCCTCTCCTATTTTCCTCTCCTCTCCTCTTTTCCTCTCCTCTTTTCCTCTCCTCTCCTCTTTTTCTCTCCTGTTTTCCTCTCCTTTCCTCTTTTCATCTCCTCTCCTCTTTTTCTCTCCTCCTTTCCTATCATCTCCTCTTTTCCTCTCCTCTCCTCTTTTCTCTAATTGTTTAATCTCCTCTCCTCTTTTCCTCTCCACTTTTCCTCTCCTCTCCCCTTTTTCTCTCATTTTTTCATCTCCTCTCCTCTTTTCCTCTCCTATTCTCTCCTCTTTTCCTCTCCCCCTCTCCTCTTTTCCTTTCCTCTCCTCTTTTCCTCTCCTATTCTCTCCTATTTTCCTCTCCCCCTCTCCTCTCTTCTCCTCTTTTCCTCTCCTCTTTTCCTCTCCTCTCCTCTTTTCCTCTCCTCTTTTCCTCTCCACTTTTCCTCTCCTCTCCCCTTTTTCTCTCATTTTTTCATCTCCTCTCCTCTTTTCCTCTCCTATTCTCTCCTCTTTTCCTCTCCCCCTCTCCTCTTTTCCTTTCCTCTCCTCTTTTCCTCTCCTATTCTCTCCTATTTTCCTCTCCCCCTCTCCTCTCTTCTCCTCTTTTCCTCTCCTCTTTTCCTCTCCTCTCCTCTTTTCCTCTCCTCTTTTCCTCTCATTTCTTCTTTTCCTCTCCTCTCTTCTTTTCCTCTCCTCCCCTCTTTTCCTCTCTTATTCTCTCCTCTTTTCCTCTCCTCTTTTCCTCTCCTCTTTTCCTCTCCTCTTTTCCTCTCCTCTTTTCCTCTTCTTCCCTTTTCCTCTCCTCTTTTCCTCTCCTCTTTTCCTCTCCTCTCCTCTTTTCCTCTTTTCCTTTCCTTTCCTCTTTTCCTCTCCTCTCTTCTCTTCTTCTCCCCTCTTTTCCTCTCTTATTCTCTCCTCTTTTCCTCTCCTATTTTCATCTCCTCTTCCCTTTTCCTCTCCTCTTTTTCCTCTCCTCTCCTATTTTCCTCTCCTCTCCACTCATCTCCTCTCGTCTCCTCTCCACTCGTCTCCTCCCCTCCCCTTTCAGCTCACTTACTTGATGTAGAAGTCTCGCCCGTCTCTATTGGTGGCCATGTCCCATCCATTGGGGGGTCCATGTGCACTGCTGCAGGTGCCAGGTGGCAGCCAGCCTGATGACTTGGTCCTATGGCTGTAGAGGAGGAGAAGAGGAGGTCAGCCATATCAGACTTACAGTAATTTCATCGCCTTACGCCTCCCAAATTTTGTAGCAATAGAGGGCTCAGTATAGCTCTGCTTTGACATGATTGGTTGACGGTAGGTAGGTGTGGGAGTTCATGTATAAGACACAAACTCAATTCCTTGACAACAGCTCTGCTCTGTTCCGCGAAGCGCAAGTATGAAGGCCTTGACTTCTGTGGAGGCCGCATCGCAGTGAATGCTGTACGGCCACTACAGATGTCGGAATGACCATGCAGAGCATTTTAGAGTAATGACGAATTCCTATACGCCGAGTCAATATTCACGTAATAATAAAGAATTCCCCTCGATTACGCCAACAAATTGGGAAAACATTATTTCCAATTGACCCCTAATTGTAAATGAGACAACTTTGTTTGTACAGAAAACACAAAACATGCCGAAAAGATTCTGGTCTGTTCAATGTACAAAATACCCAACCTACGTTTTACAATGCTCCCACGTAGGGAAATAGAGCCTGCGAGAAGACCCTGTGGCTTCAGGCTATTTGGCGTGGGAGAGTGGGAAGTGTTGGGATCCGGTGTTCAAGAAGGCTACACGTACGTAGCTAAGTGTGTGGAAAGCATTTCATCACAGGTGAGAAATGTAACTTGTTTAGTGTAGTCCGTTAGTAACTCAACTCACTACTTGTAGCTTTAGAGTTTGTTTGTGGTGTTGGTTGTGGCTAGCTTATTGTTATGGTCGGTAGTGATGGGGTCAAATTGGGGTCATGATAGGGCTGCACCAAATGTTTGATGTATTATAATAATTGATTATAATATGTTGTATTAATAGAAGAGGAGGGGCTATGGGACCCATCCTCCTCTACATTTATAGGGTCCTAGACTACAGATTAACAATATATATATATATTCATTGTAAGGTTTTAGAATTGTTCCACAGTCTTTAAGTCTCTGCCTATTATAAAGAAATGGGTGGTCTGTGAGAAAGCATTTCAAAGATAAACATAGAGCCCTGCGGGGGAGTAGAAGAGATATGAGGCTAGTCAGACATACCTCTATAAATCAACTTGGGGGAGTGGACATTTACTGCTGAGGCCTTAGAAAACACTGGAACTATCGTATCTCTTTCAAGTTTGTATAGCTGTGTATGCATGGGCTTGGTCTGATGAGTAGCAGGTAATGACGTATGCAGTGACATCACAGGGGGTTGACTACAAGCATGATTAAAGCAACTTGGACTTTTCCTATGGGGCGGAACTCATGAGAGACATCGGTTGTATGTCGGATGTTTGATCTTTGACTTCTGTCTACAGCTGTATTTTGATTAAAATTGTTATGATTTATAAGTGCACATTTTGAGTGTTCCTTATTTGTTAAGTAATAAAACGGAGCACAGAAAAACGGAAGCAACAGTAGCTAGCTAGCACTCACATGGCTGCAAGCAGTCATGAAAAAGGGCGTGAGGGAAGTCCTACATTACGTTTTTCTTACGTTACGTTTACGTTAATCTTTAGACATGTACTTTTCTTAAATGTAGTTTTATAATTGCAGTCAACAAGAAAATTGCGTTTGAAAAGGGTGATGTTTTTTTTGCTGTGAGCCAATGGAGTAACCACAGGTTGCTTTCCCACAGGGCCTCGATGTTCTTTCTAATACCGACTGGGAGTGTAGGTTGCATCTTAAATGGGACCCTATTCCCCCATACTCTCTTAGAAAAAAAGGGTTCCAAAAAGGGTTATTCGGCTGTCCCCATAGGGCATAGGTAGAACCCTTTCTGGTTTCATGTACAACCCTCTGTTGAAAGGGTTCCACCCTTGAACAAAAATGGGTAGTTCCCTTCTAGATTCTAGATAGCACCTTTTTTTCCATTAGTGTAGAGTGCACAAATTGACAGAAAATTCAAATTTGTGCAGATAGATAAACTGCATTAGAACAGCACATAGTAGGTCTATTCTTCAAATATACTGAACAAAAATATAAATGCAACATGCAACAATTTTTTAAAGATTTTACTGAGTTACATATAAGGAAATCAGTCAATTGAAATAAATAAATGAGGCCCAAATCTATGGATTTCACATGACTGGGCAGGGGTGCAGCCTGGGAGGGCATAGGCCCACCCACTGGGGAACCAGGCCCAGCAAATCAGAATGAGTTTTTCCCCACAAAAGGGTTTTATTACAGACAGAAATACTCCTCAGTTTCATCAGCTGTTCAGGTGGCTGGTCTCAGACGATCCCGCAGGTGAAGAAGCCGGATGTGAGGTCCTGGGCTGGCGTGGTTACACTTGGTCTGGGGTTGTGAGGCTGGGTGGACGTACTGCCAAATTCTCTAAAACAATGTTGGAGGTGGCTTATGGTAGAGAAATTAATATAAAATGATCTGGCAACAGCTCTGGTGGACATTACTGCAGCCAGCATACCAATTGCAAGCTCCTTCAAAACTTGAGACATTTGTGGAATTGTGTTGTGACAAAACTGCACATTTTAGAGTGGTCTTTTTATTGGCTCCAACACAAGGTGCACCTGTGTAATAATCATGCTGTTTAATCAGTTTCTTGATATGCCACACCTGACAGGTGGATAGATTATTTTGGCAAAGGAGAAATGCTCACTAAAAGGGATGTAAACAAATTTGTGCACAAAATTTGAGAGAAATAAGCTTTTTGTGCGTATGGAACATTTCTGGGATCTTTTATTTCAGCTCATGAAACATGGGACCAACACTTTATATGTTGGATTTATATTTTTGTTCAGTATACAGTCCTAGCAGTCTGTCAAATTAAATCTTATCACATCTAACTCCATTTTACACGGCATGAGTCATCACGGCATAGTCTGAGGCAGTCCATTTAGGGTGACTACATGTCCCAGTAGGGCTGGCATATGGCCAAAATCTCATATCACGATATAGGTCATTTCATATCCCGATAACGATACATATCACGATATAGCACATTTTCTGTATATTCAATTGATAAATAGTTTACATATAATTACCACATGTAAAGACCTATTTGTTATTACATTTTGAATTATACTCAACAAATTAAAAAGGTACACATGCACATTTGTGGCCTGCTGGAGGTCATTTTGCAGGGCTCTGGTAGTGCTCCTCCTTGCACAAAGGCGGAGGTAGCTGTCCTGCTGCTGGGTTGTTGCCCTCCTACGGCCTCCTCCACATCTCCTGATGTACTGGCCTGTCTCCTGGTAGCGCCTCCATGCTCTGGACACTACGCTGACAGACACAGCAAACCTTCTTGCCACAGCTCGCATTGATGTGCCATCCTGGATGAGCTGCACTACCTGAGCCACTTGTGTGGGTTGTAGACTCCGTCTCATGCTACCACTAGAGTGAGAGCACCGCCAGCATTCAAAAGTGACCAAAACATCAGCCAGGAAGCATAGGAACTGAGAAGTGGTCTGTGGTCACCACCTGCAGAACCACTCCTTTATTGGGGGTGTCTTGCTAATTGCCTATAATTTCCACCTGTTGTCTATTCCATTTGCACAACAGCATGTGAAATTTATTGTCAATCAGTGTTGCTTCCTAAGTGGACAGTTTGATTGTGTTTTTGTGTTGTGTGTTTTTGTGTTGTGTTGTTTAAGTGTTCCCTTTATTTTTTTGAGCAGTGTATATATATATATATATTATTTTGGGGGGGCTTGCCTGTTTTGCATATTATTTTGGCATTGATACCTGTCACATCAATTTGCATTTGGTACCTTGGGTCGAGTGTTAGCACCAACTCACGAAACCCCCATTTCTCGACCGTGTAAATTGGGGCCATGTCTTTAAGTTGTAACGGTAGCTGTTATCTCCTTCAATCTTCGTGATTCTTTGCCATATGGTGTGTCGCGGGCAACAGCCTCTTGCAACGTCTGAGTCAGGGGTTGTTTTGAGCACTCGACTACGTTTTTGTGTCTCATCCGTAGAATCTCTCCGTACTGTTCCACATGATTCTTGCGTAGGTGGTAAAAGAGGTTAGTGGTGTTTGAGCCTGTTGTCGGGACCGGCCTGCGGGCAAAAAATAGTAGGTTAGGTGCGCTTCAATTAGCTCGCTCTGTGCAGTGGAAGGGGAATGTTGCAGCAGGTGCTACAATGTCCCACAAAATCATCCCGTGGTCCCGCATTTGGGTAGTTTAAATGAGGCCATCCTAGATCCATCCCAACTATGGTCACAAGGCTACCGTTAATTTAACAAAGTTACCGCAATTTATCGTAACTTTGGCAATTTATACACTCTTAGAACAAAAGGTTCCAAAACGGGTTTACAGCTGTCCCCATAGGAGAACCCTTTTTGGTTTTAGGTACAACCATTTTTAGTTCTAGGTAGAACCCTTTTGGGTTCCACGTTGAGTTCCCAGTGGAAAGGGTTCTACATGGAACCCAAAAGGGTTCTACTTGAAAACAAAAAGGGTTCTAGATAGAATATTTTTTTCTAAGAGTTTATAACATAACATAATTTTTTTATTTTTTATTCATATACGGTATAGTATTCATTGTTTATAACTGTGTCCGTATTGTCCATTAGGTTCTAGTAGATAGACCATATGGTTCAAGAGAAAATAGCTTAATTAATGAAAAAAACACATCATCAACAAAGGCATTGTTTTCTATTTACTCTGCAACTTTTTTCACAACTGCCATCAGTTTGACGGCAAAACATTTACTACAAATAAATAGACATAGTAAAATACATTTAAGAGTGTATATATATATTTGTTTATGATATTTAATGCTGAAACCCTCATATTAAACACCAATAGTATTCACTAAGTTGATGGTTTATATTTAGGAGAATATTTTACAGATTTGTTATTCTATTATAAAACCATCTTAAATTATTTCATGTATTTTACATGTTATAAAGCCACACAGAAGGCCAGAGATAATTACAGACACCTGTGATAATCTGAAGAACCCAAAAGGACCACTATATATCTTCTGATAGATTACATAAATTATCAAATCCTTGAAATATAAACAATTCTGGTAGTTTACCGGTAAACTTAGAATGTTTCCTCTAAAATACCCTCCCTTTGCAGCCCTAATCCCAACTCATACCAAGTGGATGTCTAGTTTGAATGTCACGGACAATGTTCCTTAACCAGCGTTCACTCACTGAATGTGAATCACATTAATAATGTAATCGAGACACATAAAAAAAATCTCACTCTTGTGCTGTCAGAGGCATGAAATTGGTTTTATTTTGAGATTTCAGGAGATTTATTAGAAAACAGGGAGCCCTAAGGAATTATGTGATAAGGGCAATGGCAGGAATAGTTTATCAGGGAGCAAACAGAAACACATGTCTTAATTGCCACTTTTTTGGAAATAATGAATAGAAGTACTGAATGAGCCAAGAAGAAACTGTCTTTCCTATAGCATCTGTCCTGTATTTTGTCTACCAACTGAAGATTATGAAAACCCAACAGTCCAAATCTAAATAGCAAAGTCACCAAAGACTCTAATCCTCACCTTGCCACGACACTTAAATCAAGTCATTAAACAAAACACTTTTTGGTGTCTTAATTGTTCAAGTAAAACTATCTCCTCTTGTGCCACATCTAACAGGGTGATGGGAACTCAGAATAGTCCCAGTCGGTATTTACGTAATATATTCTCTCTCTCTCTCTCTCTCTCTCTCTCTCTCTCTCTGTGTAATCTGAGGGGAATATGTCTCTCTAATATTTGTCAGGAGGTTAGGAAGTGCA